>NC_056739.1:1192404546-1192482046 GCF_019279795.1 Protopterus annectens
TGAGCTTTCTGTAGACATTTCAGGATGAGGGGAAATGGGGAAAAGGCATACAGTAGACCCAGGGGCCAATCGTGCATCACAGCATCCCTCGGTGACTCCCCTTGAGGGGGGATCAGGGCAAAGTAGCTTCTGCATTTGTTGTTTAGGGGTGAAGCAAACAGGTCGCAGCAAGGGCTGCCCCAGCGGAGGAAGATTTGAGCTGTTACTGTCGGATTGAGGTACCACTTGTGAGGCATAAAAATGTTCCTGCTCAGACTGTCTGCAATAAGATTGGAACTCCCAGGAATGTGCATTGCTACGAGAAAGTGGTTGGAAACCATTGCCCAATGCCAAATTCCCATGGCTTCCCGACACAGGGGGTAAGACCTGGTTCCGACTTGTTTGTCAATGTACCAGACGACTGACATGTTGTCCGATTGAACTGTAATGGTCCCGGAAGGAAGGGGTGTGTGAAACACTTGCAATGCTAAAGAGAACTGCCCTCAATTTCAGGACATTTATGTGTAAATTGGCCTCCATGGGGGACCAGGTGCCTTGGACCATCTTTCCCTGGAAATGTCCCCCCACACCCTAACAGGGAAGTGTCCATGGTCACCATGGCCCTTGGCTGGGGAAGACAGAATGGCCAACACCAAAGATTTGTTTCTGGCTTCAGCAGCCATAACATTTCTTTCTTGCAAAGGTTTGTAAGGCGTATCATGTGGTCGAGTGGGTGGGTTAAGATCGACCATTGTGATGAAAGGAGCCACTGTAATAGTCTCATGTGCAACCTCGCCAATGGTACTAAGGTAATGGTTGCTGCCATAGAGCCCAATAGTTGTAGTATAAGGCGTGCTGGTACAAATGTCTGTGGAAGGAGGACTTGAATCTGGCTTCTTATTTTTGAAAGCCTGTGAGGAGGAAGGGAAGCTTGACGGGATGTTGTGTTGAAGATCGCTGCAATGAATTCCAATGTTCATGTTGGTGACAAGTGTGAATTGTCCATGTTGATGATGATACCTAGATGAAGAGCAAGAGACTGAGAAGATTCCTGGTCATGGCGGTAAGGAGCCAATCATCTAGACATCAGGGAATCATTTTACGGGTCTGGGAGTAAGGTTCAATGGGATATGATAGCCTTTGGATATTATTCTCTGCACCCATGCACCCATTATGAGTTACCAGGCCTGTAGGTGCAGAGAAAATTGACCACCGACTGCTTCCAGAGGAAAGCAATCGGGCCACTGTTCAGGAGCGTTGGAAGAGTTGGCCCAAGAAGGAATCTCTAGCGCTCTGGTTGAGCAGAGCCCCTCTGCCCCGAAAGGGGCGTCCTCCGGACGGGTCGCTTCCTCTGCCCAGGGGGGATGCTCATCACGAGTGTCACAAAGATCCTTGGGACTTCTTGAACCACAATTTTCCTCCCTCCAATTCCTGCAGTAGGATCCTTGGGGGGGTGGAAAAACGTATGCCACAGCAGACAAGGTCTTTCCATCCTTCTCACTACGTGAAAGTGTCTCTCTTACTTTGGGACCAAAAAGGGAAGATACATCAGCAGGTACGTTGATGAAGGAAGATTTAAAGGGGTCTGCAAAGTCACACAAATGCATTCTAGCATGCCTTCTCATGACTATGCCCGATGTGGCTGCTCAAGCTGCCCCCTCAGTAGTATGAGAGATCAAGCGCATCAAGGAGTTCGAGATGGATTCCAGGGTAGCTAGCTGAGAGGCAACAGTATCACACACCTCCTCAGGAAGTACCAACGCCAAAGAGGCAGACATTTCTGAGATTAGGTCTCTTTGGAGGAGAGTAAAGTGTGCCAGGTAATTCAGCGACCGAATGGCAAAGGTCACTGAAGCTTAGGCACGCTTCCCTAGTCTGTCCATAACCAGAGACTCCCTGTTCGGGGGATGAATAGTGGAATTGTCTTCCGCCAGTTCCCTCTTGGTGGCCACCGCCACGACCATGGAATCAACTACCAGCTGTTTGGACCAGTTGGGTTGCTCTTCAGGAGTGGATAAAATTTTATCTGGCCTCCGGGGGACAGGTTCTATGTTGTCCGGGGCTTTCCAGGCACGCTGCACAATAAGTCTAATGAGCTCATCCGCAGGTGGGGTCACACAGGAAGTAGATGGTCGACCATAGGAAGCCTGCAAGAACACAGATTCCTCTGAAGGGATGAAGAGCTTACAATCTCCCCTCTTCTTGAGGATCTCGAGAATGTCGTCAAATAAGACGTCTTCCAGGGGAAACCGTGGGGACCCGTCTCCCTCCAATCGGTGTCTTCGGTGATGGATTCCTCAGGGGAATCAAGATGCTTCCTCTTGCAAAGTTTCTTCCGGGGTGGCTCCCCAGTGGGATCTTCTGAGGAGGACACCGGAGAAAGGGTTCCTTTCAAGGGAAGGTCTTGCGGCTCCCGTGCTCGAGATCCCAGAGTAGGGGGTTGGGACAGCTACATTCTAGAGGGAGATTCTGGTGTCGATGCCAATGGTGCCAACTGTGAGCCCGTTGAAGCAAGGACTCTCACCATTACTTGGAAAGCAGGCCCACCAGAGGAGGGCTGGGAGCCCGGAACCAAGAAGGATGATCTCAGAACCAGGGTCACACCCCGCCCAAAGGAGCCTGCCTCCAGGTGAGGAGCTCTGAGAGGACCAGTAGCTGCCAGGACAGCTGTGGCCATAGATGGTGCCAAACTAGGTACCATGCTGCCGACAGCCCAATCACTGCTCCGAGAGTGCACCAGTTCCAAAGGAGCCATTGCACCAAGAGTAATCGGTGTAGACAGGAAAGCCTCTGCTGTCCGAGCACAGACAGAATGCACCGGGATGGCCACTGTTACCAAAGTCTCAGAGACCTTGAAGGAGGCCAGAGGAGGATATACAGGTGAATATACCGTGACAGCTTCCATTCCAAGAGAGAGGGAAGACATAGTCGGGGTGGGTAATCCTCTAGCTGCCAAAAGCTGGTCCACAACCTTCACTACATCTTGTTCCGAAAGACTCCTGGTGGATCTGAAGGAAGTTGCTGATGGAGATTCTGGTCACTCAAGAAATGGACTAAATTGTTGTCCCAAAAAGGGGTCATAAGAGGGAGAATACCTGATTCTGGGAAGGTGCTCGACCTTCGGAACCGACTGTCAGTATCAGTGGAGCAGTGTAAGACATCGGCACCATGGCCCAGGATGGTGCCAATGCAGGTACAGTGGTTGGAGCCTGTGTCAAAAACAAGGTCGGCACTGAGGGGTATGGTGCCAAAGCTGGTACAGTGTTTGGAGTCTGAGTCAGAATTAAGTGCGGCACCGAGGAAGAAGACAGGGACCCTGGTGCCAAAGCTGTCTGCGCCAAAGGCGCAGGAGAAGCCCAGTGTTGACTTGGTTCCGAGGAGGACAGGGATGTCAGAACTGAAAGACTTTGTTTCTCCTTATGCTTTTTAACATCCTTTTGTTTAGGAGGTGGTGAGACCTCCATCCCAGAAAGAGCCTCCGCGAAGGGCGATTTCAACATACCCTTTAGAATAAGTTTGTTCTTGCATTTAGCCAATGTACTGTTGCTGAAGCTAGGACAAATGTCACAATTTCTTAATGTGGTCAACGCCCAAATGGGGAGAGACCAGAGTTGGGCATTTTATGCCCGCACCTATCACACTGCTTGAACCCAAGCTTGGCCTTATCTGATGTAATAAAATACTAATACTACCACACAACAAACTAAAACTACCAAACAAGAAGATAGAGGGATAGTGAAAAAACTTTTTTTTTTATGTACAGAAAACATTTGTATGAAGAAATACCAAAAGGTAAGAGAAGGGCCTACTAAGGTAGGGAAGAGGGAGTAGTACCAACAATGGTATGAAGAAATACCAAGGTAGTGGGTAGGGTTTAGTCAGAAAATAAGAAAGTAGAGACTAGAAATAACCTTAGAATAGAAAACCTGACTAATAAACACGAAGAACTAGAAAAAACACAAAAAAGCTACACTTAGCTGGAGAGCAGGCTTGGCACATCTGACGAGGAACGCGGCAAATGAGATCTGGACAGACTATGAGAGGGGCATTGTGGGTAGGTCTTAGCTGAGAGTTTTTTGCTGGTGTGAGCTTGTTAACAGACATGTAAGTTTCGAGGACAGAACCGAAGTCCTAACAGGAATGAATAAAGATTTACAACATCAAATATTATATTTTATCTATAGGATGAACCTTTAGGAGTTACAGCATTTACTTCTCAGGTTCCATCATTTACTTCTCAGGTTCCATCCTTCTGGAATATACTACCATAGTCAGTTGAAGGCATCTGACTTTGGCTGCCTTTAGGAGATCCCTGAAGTTATATCTTTTTGAACTTTCTATTCAGATGGTTAGTAAAGCTGCACTTACTCATGTCTGCTTGATTTTCTCTCAGCTGTTGAGAATGTCTTACAAACTCGGACCAGTTGCCTGAAGTTTATTGTGTCTGCTTTTAATCTGTTCTTATGTGTTGCTTTACATTTATGAATCTCATAAATGTTCATATGGCATGAGGTACAACAATAAATCTGAATTTGAACTGGATGGTTCATGTCTACGACATGAAGTGCTCTCTTTCTCAATTGATTTATGTCCCCTGCAAAGAAAATAAGGAGACAAATGATCAGGATCAAGGACTAATTTGAGTCTGTTTGTGCCAGAAAATATGGGTTAGTCCTAAGGTACACCCAATCCTTGTGAAAGATGTCCTAAAGCTCCAAGAGCTTGTAAACAGGGACAGTGGTAACCAAGGGGAGCATCATCCAAGAGTTCAACTTCAAGGACACCAAACCTGTAGACTCAAATGGATTTTAGACAAGCCTATTAATCAGGACAAGGGCTCCTCAAATAAGGACAAAGTTGCAGAACCTCTTTAAAGGGCTGTTGGCTCAAACAGTGCTGGGCCAAAGAAATGCTTTACACAAGGCCTCCCTTGGCTGTTCAAAATTCTAAAGAATTTTAAAAAATTATAAAGCTGAAACAGAAGCAGTTTCTTTTGTTTCTTTATTGAGTGAAGTCTGGATTTGTCCTAACAGTTTTGCAGAGAAGGTTCCACAGGTGGATGAATCTGAGCTCTAAGCAACAGTCAGCCATTACCACATCCTCAAATCACTGGTTCCTTGTGATGGCTTTCCTAGCCTCTGAATTTGAAGTACCATAATCCCCCAAAAAACATTAGGAAGAACTGAAACTGCATGGCCAGACACAGTCATCTTCCTGGGTGTATTTATCCAGCACGCCTGGAGGAGATAAAACTAACATAATTGGACCCTAGTCATTTTAGGACAGAGTTTTTCTTCATTGTAGGTTCAGAGGTTCACAGAAGATTACTAGGCTAGCCGCCCTAGAGCCCCTACAAGCCTAGCCATATTTATCCCAAGTTGCCCCAATTGTTGATGGTTAGCGGAGTGAGGTTTGCAGAGGTAGTGGACTATGGCAGTCAATACAGACTTCCTCTGTCCAGGAGGGACATGCATGGGCACCATCCCAGGAGTGAATATGCAGTCACCCATCCATTGATCTAGAATGTGTTTGAATAGGGTCAGGGAGGAGCTCTGCTTCATGTGAACTGGAATCAGAGAAGTGGCAGTCTCTGGGAGATGTATCCCTCTCTCCAGCATGACTTGTTCATGTCAGAGGTTAGGTTAAGATCCCTGGAGCGAGTGACCAGTGTGCAGTTTGATTTACAAATGTGTAGCATTTCCATCAGGGCCAAGTCAGAGACTAACCTGTAAGCCAGGCACAAGTCACTCCTTAGCAACCTGTAGGAGGAAGAATACAGTTCAGTCTTTCCACACAAGACTTCTTTTGTGTATCCTGTAATTTCTAGGTGTGAAATCTCTGTGGTCTCTCCAATATTGTTGCAGATGTATGGAGTGGTACATGCAAAAGGGAGTGTTCTACTCCACTACTGGTCTGAAGAAAGCTGAGTATAATGGAATTATAACATCCTTAGATCTAGATGCGATGTCTTTACTAATAAGATGTGCCACACAGAAGGATTTCCTTACTACTGTGGATACGTGGTGGTCATAGTTCAGATTGCTATCAACCCAAGTACCCAGATCATGTACCGCTGGGTCTACACTTAGGGGGTGGTGTCAGTAATTAACAGGGATGTCAGCTTTCACAAAGGGAAAAATTATACATTTTTTTGCACTTAGCTTTAATCCATGGCTTTGCCACCAGTCATTTTTCTGCATTAACCTTGTGTGCTGCATATTAACATCATTACGGGACTCGATGATTGCTCCCAATTTGCAATCAGTGAACTTGGTCAGCCACAGGCCATTTAAGTTTGTCTGGACTTCTGAGAAATAAATTCAAAACAGTAAGGGGCCCAGCACAGAACCCTGTGGTATGCCACTGGTGACTGGTCTTTTGCTACAGGTGAAGTTACCCACTTTGACAGTATGTGTCCTGTCGTTGAGCCAGTCAGCTACCCATCTGGTAATGTAGGGGTTAATTTCCAACTGGGAGAGTTTCTCCATAATACCAGAGCGGTGGATTGTGTCAAATGCCTTGCCTAGGTCAAGATAGGCAGTATGCTCTCTTTCCCTCATCCAGGTCCTTAATGACTTTCTTGAAGAAGTCAACCACATTTAACAGGCATGATTTACCTTTAATATATTCGAACTGGGTTGGATCCACAGTATGCAGATTACCCATGTCCTTGTTAATAAGGTCCATAATGATTATTTCCATTGCCTTGCAGATGAGGCTAGTCAAGCATATGGGCCTATAATTCCCAGGATTGGCTGATAGTCCCCCCTTTGTGTAGAGGGATTACTGTTGCTGTCCTCTCACTAGAACATAGCCAGTTTGCAGGCTGTGGTTAAACAGGGACCCAAGTGGGTCTGCTAGGTTATGTTCTATGTTGTTTAAAAGGCAACCTGACAATTTGTCTGGTCTCATTGATGCTGTGTTTTTGGCCTTGGACAGTGCCAAGAAGATCTGCTTTCTTGAGATAATAGGCTGAGGAATGCTGGCTTTGGAGGATGACTGGAAGGGCGGGGAGGGAGTTTGCTCCAAATTGGTCAGCTAACAGGTTGGTTATTACTCGCTGTACTCCTCTGACATCCTTATCCTAACTGAATCCTGGCTCAAACCTCACACCAAAAGTGAGGAAACACTCCCACCAGGATATAACATCCTTTGTAAAGACAGAATATCCAGAAAAGGAGGAGGTGTGGCACTGTTGTATAAACACAACCCCAATATCCAAACTCTCACCATATCAGCTCCCCAGATTGACAAGGAAGAAATCCTTTATACCACCCTCAAATTAAACCCTAAGAAAGCAATCAACTTTTATAGGGTGCTATTTCCCACCAGGCCAAAATATACCTCCCCTTGAAAACCTACTAAACTGGGCCAATCTCTCCCTACCCCAAGAAACTATCATCCTCAAAGACTTTATCAACCGACTATCCTGCAACAGCAACCACCCAACCCTCCACCTAAATCTCCATGGTTTCTCACAGCTAATACAAGCCCCTACTAGGATCAAGAGAAACCCTAATAACCACACTACTCTTGATTGGGTCTTAGTCAACTAAGTCCCTCACACCTACCTGGCAGGCTGTTTACCTGACTCCCTCAGTGACCATTCCCCAACCTTCCTACTAAGACATCACATAAATGATAGCAAACCCATTACCCACAGACTTATTTGCAACAAAGCTAACTTCAACCCCAACTACTTCACCTCCTCCCTCCAGAAAATAAACTGGTCAACTCTAAGGTATCTCAATCTAGACGAGGCAGTCAATTTCTTTAACAGCACCTTCCTCAACATCCTTAACTCCCATGCCCCCCTCAGAAATACCAAAATCAGAACTAAGAACTCCCCCTGGCTACAAAACACCACCAGAGGACTAATGAAAACTAGGGATAAAACATGGGAACACTGGTGCATAACTAAGAAACCCTTAGAGAGGCAACTCTTCCTTGAGCTACGTAACAAGGTCAAAAAGCAAGTAAAAGCAGACAAAGCACTTTTCTATCAGACATCCCTAAATTCTTGCCAAAGCAACCCCAAGAAATTCTGGTCCACAATTAACACTACTCTCTGTCCAGGAAAAGTAAGTACCCCCCAGCCAACCACCCCTCTCTCCACCAGTAGTATTGCTGATTCATTCAACAATCACTTCACAGAATCCATACAATCCCTAACCAAAAAACACTTCCCTACACCAGCTCCCCCCACACTCAGTCCAAATCCACCCTGCCTTCTTTCTCTCCATGGTACCCATCTCCTACATAAAAAAAGACTCCTGACAAAACTAAAACCCACAAAACTAGCAGCCGACAACCTGCCCACTGAATACCTAAAGATAGCAGCTGATATCATAGCTTATCCTATTTCCATACTAATCAACCACTCCATATCTGAATCCTATGTACCCAGGCTATGAAAAATATCCCACATCATTCCCCTCCACAAAGGTGGCCCCTCCACCGACCTCTCCAACTACCACCCCCATAGCCATCTTCTCCCCCCTCTCCAAGATACTCGAAAAATGCATCAACTCACAGATCTCCAAATTCCTCCTTAACAATAACCTCCTCTCCAGTACCCAGCATGGTTTCAGACCACAGCACAGCACGACAACTGCTCTCCTCTCCTTCACTAACACTATCCTCTGACAGAAAAACAATGGCCTCCTCTCCTCTGCTGTATTTCTGGATCTATCCAAGGCCTCTGACATTGTGTCACACAATCTACTTCTCTCTGGTCTCTCCAACCTCTCCTTCTCCACACCAGCCACAAACTGGTTCCACAGCTATCTACAAGGCCACCAGCAATCAGTTGTCTGGGACAATAATCTATCCCCTCACTGCTCTGTTGCTCTCGGGGTTCCCCAAGGCTCCATCCTTGGCCCCCTTCTTTTCTCCCTTTCCACCAACAACCTACACAATGCCACCAAACATGCCTCCCTCATACAGTATGCAGATGATTCCACCCTCATCTGCTCAGCCCCAACTCTAACAGAACTCCAACAGATCACCCAAGAATCATTCTCCTCAGTTGAAAGATGGCTACACAATGCCCAGCTTCTCTTCAATCCAAACAAGACCAAACTCCTCATCTTCCTACCCTCCAAATCTACCCCAAACACCCCCCACTTCACTATACAGGCCAAGGCCAATACCTCTATTTCACCAACTGCCAACAAAAAACTACTCAGCATACAGATAGACAATAATCTCAAATCTGACACCCACATATCACTAACAATAAAAAAGATTCACCAAAAACTGGGTGCCTTACATAGAAATCACCAATACCTCACCAAACCAGCAAGAATCTCCATCACCAAATCCCAAGTAATCTCCACCCTACTCTACGCATGCACCATATGTACAAATCTTAGACAGTCAGACCCAAATAAACTCGAAACCAGCTACAATAAAATCGCAAAGTTTGCCACTGATGCCTCCTACCGCAGCCACCACTCTCTCTCTTAAGACACTTTGACTGAATCGAGCTCCCACAGCTCCTTCACCTAACTCAACTCACCTTTGCTCATAAACATGTAAACCATCCTCTCAGAATTCCATCTCTCCACACAATTCTCCAACCCTACCACTCTTCCAGGTCACTACGCTCCTGCAACAAAAATCTACTCCAGGTCACCAAAACCAAAAATTCAGTTGGTGAGACACTATTTTCCTGTGCAATATCCAAGCTCAGGAACAACCTTCCCACTTTCATAACTACCCGTCCGTCCTGCGGTCTCTTCAAGACTGCACTTAAATCACACAAATTTTCACTGGCTTTGTCCTTGTCCAAACCTCAACTAAACCCCACCCCCCCCTCTACCCTCCTCTCTTTTACCTGGCATTGGTAGAGCATCCCCTATATCATTATAAAACTGAACCAAAGATTACTCACTGCTAGTTAATCCTTCCAGGATTTAGTACTTCTTGTCTATTATTATTGGTATCTTGTTACTGTTAAATAATTGTTGTACTGTGTTACTGTTAAATAATTGCTTTTACTGTGTTTTACTACTTCTCTTGATGTTTAACTAGAGCTACTACTTAATGGTACCAAATGTGCACCTGTAATTTTTTTTCCATGTCATGATCACCTATACTGTATATATACCCGATTCTTATTGTACACCATTTAGCACAGTCACTCTGTGGAGCTTTTCTCCCCGGGCCTCTGCTGAAAAAGGAACCTTGTCCAGTTGGAATTTCCCGGTAAACAAATATAAATAAATAATCTCTGGTCCATTATGGGTGGTGCCATCCACAACCAGTTCAGCACATAGCTGGGTATTCCCTTTTAGATTTCAGACATAGTTAAAGAATGCCTTGTGATTGTCCTTAACTAGGTAGGCTATTTTTGCTTTGTAATTAGCTTCAGAGGAGTTGACAAGATCTCTATTTTGTTTGTTTAAGCTAAAGTGGAATTTCTTCCTCTGTTGAGCCACTTCCCTTTGATTCTTAGACATTAGTTTCTTTTTCTTTTACACAGCCTGTTTATACTAGCGGTCCACCAGGATGGTTTGTTTTTTTGTCAAGACTTGGCTTTGAAACAGCCAAACCTAAAGACTGAGGATGAATGGAAACAAAAAGCTGCTCAGATTTATGAAAAGCTTTAATTTTATCCAAATATTATCTCAGTTGTCTGTGCAAATCCAAGGTGTGTAAGACCTTCTCACTAGCAGACTGTGCAGAAGGGAAAAATGTGGGAAATGAGAATAGACTGATTAAGAGACAACTCATTAACCACCTTAGACATAAAAGAAGGATTACGGTGATGGGACACCCTGTCCTTATGAAAAACGTAAAAACGAAGAGCAGTCATAAGGCTTGCAACTCAGACACCCGTCTGGCAGAAGTAACGGCTAAAAGAAAAACAGTCTTCCAAGAACAATGCTGTAAGGAAGCTGAAGCAGCGGGCTCAAAAGGAGCAAACGTCAATTTTTGTAAAACTAAATTAAGGTCCCAGGAAGGACAGAAAGGTTTCCTGGGAAGCCGAATATGAAGGATGCCTTTAAGTAGCTGTTTAGCCTCAAATCTAGAGGGTAAAGGGGAAGTCAAAGGCAGACAGCTGACAGGTGGGCCTTAACAGAAGAATAAGCCAACCCAGCATTGAGCAATTCAAACAAATGAGAGAGAACCAAAGGAACATTTACAGTAATTGGATCCAGGTTACGAGAGAGACACCAAACAGAAAATATTTTCCACTTAGATAAATAAGATTTCCTAGCAGTGGGCTTCCTGGCCTCCTGCAGATCCCAAAGTATGTCCTCAGAAAAAAGGTGTCTTGAGGGAAGCAAAATCCTATCATCCACAGTGTCAGTTGAGGACTGGACAAGCAGGGATGGATGAGAGATCCTTTGGTCTTGCATGAGTAGATCCACCTTGTGAAATAACTTGTGATGATTCCCTTGGCCAACTGCAGATTAAGAGGGAACCAGTGTTGTCTGGGCCAAAAGGGAGTAACCAACAAGATTTTGGAAGCATCCTGTTCTATCTTGAACAGTACCTTAAGAATGAGAATAAGGGAAGGGAAGGCATAAAGAAACATCTCCTTCCTAGAGGAAGATTGGGCATACACCTTCCAGGCCAAAGGACATGGGACTCTGGCACAAAATAGAAGAAGTTGTCTGTTCACAGGGGAGGCTAATAGATTTACATGAGGAGTACCCTAATAGAGGACAATATCCAGAAACAGATCCCTGTGAAACATCTACTTGGGAGTGTGTTTTGGACCTGCTCAGAGAATCTGCCACTAGGTTCTGATCCAAGGGAATGTTAACTCTCTGAAGAGTCACCTGATACTGCACAGCTACAACCCAAACCTGAAGAGCTAATCTGCAGAGGAGATGAGACCTTGTCCCCCCTTGTTTTCCGATATACCAGATCACTGTGGTGTTGTCTGTGAAAATCGTAACAGGCCCTGGAAGGAAAAGAGAATGAAAAGTCCAAAAAGCCAGAAGTGGTGCTCTCATCTCTGATATTGATGTTGTCTTTCTTTTGTTGAAGAGATCAAAAGCCCTGCACATTCAGAGGACCAAAGGAGGTCCTACATCCCACATCAGAGGCATCTGTGAAGAGTTGCTGTGAGGGTAGTGGGAGTTGAAACAAAAACTTTGGGTTGAGGGACAACTGAAGAATCCACCACTGAAGTTCCAGCTTGAGGCATGGAACAAGAAAAAACTAGAAAATCTAAAGGATGAGAATGTTGAAGCCAAACAGACTTTAGAAACCACTGGAACTTTCTCATATGCAACTTGGCTAGAGGATGCATAGGAATGATAGAAGCCATGTAACCCAGAGCCCTCAAACTCCCTGCCTGTAACTGAACCCAGAGGAAGAAGGGTTTGAAAGAAGGCAATCAGTGCTAAAGCCTTGGGAGGAGGAAGGGATGCCAGCACTGGAATCATCTGGAGCCTGCACCCTAGAAAAACATGATTAGGAATGACTTTTAAAAAATTACAGTAAACCCCAGTCTTTGCAGAAGACAAATTGTAAAATGAAGATGCTGAAGCAAAATATCTGGAGAAAAGGTCTGAATAAACAGGTCGTCCAGGTAAGGAAAAATCTGTATCCCCCTTAATCTGCTAAAAGCAATAATAGGAATGAGGCATTTGGTGAATAGCCTTGGGGCAGAAGAAAGACCAAAGGGCAAAGCAGAGAACTGAAAATGCCAGGAAGCAACAGAGAAACATAAAATCTTTCTGAAAAGGGGATGTATGGGGATATGTAGATAAGCATCTTTTGAGATCTAGGGAATGCCCAAGAGAGTAAGAAGAGATTTCCAGACCATGAAATTCCCCTGGCGGATTACAGAAAGGGCAGAGTGATCTGCTACCAAATAGGAAGGGTCAGGGTAAGATGGAGAGGGAGAGAGAGGAATGTGACTGGGAAGAGTAAGACAATGATAGTCAGACAGCACCTGGTTTGTCAGGAAAAGGGGGCTTATGAGCTGAAGTGGTCTGGGTAGTCTTAGCAGGAGGAGCCCGTCTACCACTCTTCTTACCATTGGAGGGAGGGCTTTAGTTACAGCCAGGGAGTTTCTGAGGGCTCTGGGTTACATGGCTTCCATCATTCCTATGCTTCCTCTACAAAGGCAGGTTTGTTAAGATAATTCCTTTGGAATTTAGGAACAGGCAAAACAATATACATGTTTAAACTCCTGTAATGCATTACTCTTTTCTCAGAGGGACTTAAAAAACTCAGCAGCAGCAGTATCAAACAAATGTTTATTGTCCAGAGCAGCATCCATCAACATAGCCTTGATATCATCAGGCAAACGTTGAAGTCAAAGCCATGAATACCTCAACATAAAGCCAAAAGCAATGGCTCTAGATGAGGTATCAGCTGCATCATAGCTGTATTTAACAGAATGTCGAGCAACCTGAGATAAAGTCTCTAATAAAGAAAGCACAGAAAGTCTTCCCCTCAGGAAAGTCACAGATAACCTGACAGGCCTGAAAAGGACAGCAGAAATATATCTGGGTCATATGGGTCTGATAGTTCAAAGAAAGTCACAGATAACCTGACAGGCCTGAAAGGACAGCCAAAATATATCTGGGTCATATGAGTCTGATAGTTCAAAGCTCTAAATGCTACAGGAGCAGCAGTATACACTTTCTTACCAAACCTCTACACAGTTCTGCTGTCTTTGTCAGAGGGAAGCAATTTAGTAGAATGCAATAGCTTTGATGGCTTGTATGAAGCCACCGATACCAAAGAAGGATCAGCAGAGGGACACTTATAACAGAACCTGCAGCCATCAGGCACCTTATAAAACCTATCATGTTTTTAGACGAATCCAACAAGGCAGTGAGAACAGGAGGAACAGCAAAAGGCCTGAGGGACTCCATTTGCAGGAGCTCATAGTACCTCTTCTGATCATCAGATACCTGAGCAAATTCCATTTGTAAAATTCCATCATTTTGAAAACTGTGTCACCAAAAAGAAATTTCCAGAAAAGGAGAGTCAGGGCTAACAGACTCCTCTTCCTCAGAACCATAATCTAAGGGAGAAGGAATCTGGGAAGAATAAGTCAGGGATTCCTCATCAAAATCTACTTCATCATCTGAGGAATCTTGCTCCCTAGGCCTCTTAAGAGGAGTAGAAGGGAGTAGGAACAGAAAGCCATAAGAGCATTAAACAAACCTTGAGTGAAGTTTTGCCTTTCACTCTGTGGGTCTTAAGGGGCAGGAGAAATATGCTTGGCTTTCAGCTTCTTTTAAGGGAGCATCAGCTTTATAAAAGAGAACATCAGCCTTATAGATTTTAGGAGGCTCCAATCCATGACGACACTAGTGTAGTCAGTATCTCTTCCCTCACTAAAATCTGACGAACACCCCTAGGCCCTTCAGAAATAATCATCCAAAGGTTCCCCTATACAGCTGAAGCAGACATCTGCAAGCCCTCCATGGACGCATGGATAGCTGGATCCATACAGGCCTCCAAAGCAGTTGTGGCAGAGGTATCAGACAAAGAAACCAGATAGTCCTCAGGGCTTTCACCAGCCACAAGAGAGATATCTGGTCAGCATCAGAATCAGCTTTCTTGGCCTTCTTCATAGATGACTGTCCTTCAGGCCAGAAGGTATTTCCATAGTGTCATTAGCAAGAAGCTTAAGACATTGGTTCTATAGGTAAATAGGTAGCGAAGAGAGATGACTATACAACGTCTTAAGCATGAAAGCCTGACAGAAAGCACAAGACATACGGTTGTGAGGAGCACCTAAGCAAAATAAACTGCTTGTGATGGTCTTTATGGGGAATCTGTCTCCCACACTGCCATTTCCCTTTTCTGGATGACATGAAACCAACAACTTAACAAAGTAAATGGTGTATTCACTGCTGCAGTCATCACATTTGGGTTATCCCTGCCAGGATAGCCCTCGGCCGGCCCCAATACCAGTGGCTTAGTATTTCTGCATCGATTGCTGTTGCTTCAGGACTGACATCATGTCGTCAGTACTATAAAGTAAGGCAGCTGACACCATTACATCAGTTTTTCTTGCCCTAACCTGTCAGGAACCCCCAAGCAGGAGTCAGGTTCTGGTGGAAGAACCCCACCAGTAGAAAGTATATACCAATATGTCCCTTGTAAGGAAAGAGAAGAAAGAAGAGGGGGAGGGAAACCAGGACTGCAACAGTGAATACACTCAAACATCTGCACTTATGCCAAGTGTACACAACTGTACTATGTTCTTCGTGTTTCACTGATGCAGTCACCACATTTGGGTTGATTCCCAAAGCTGAGGAAATGGGTGGAGGCAGTCAAAGAAACTTGGAGATGGCTATGATGCCCTGCAAGACTGCAGAGGCAAACCCTGCCCTAGATTTGGAGAAGAGAGGTAGGTGGCAATGCTTGATAAAAGTGTGAACAGATGTCCAGGTGGCAGCCTCCAAGATGTCCCTGGTAGGGACTCCTCTGAGGAAAGCTGCAGAGGTGGAGGCTGCTCTGGTGGAGTGAGTCCTGACCCCCTTGGGGGGAGGCTTTCCATGTTGTTTGTAACAGAAATGGATGCAGTGTGCTATCCATTTGGATAGGATTTGTTTGGAGATGGCTTTGCCTTCTGACCCTGTAGCAAAGCTAACCAGCAATTGATCAAACTTTCTGTAGGATTTAGTCCTGTCTAGATAGAATCTGAGGTGTCTGTGCACATCTAGAGAGTGCAGAATCTTTTCCCCCTTGTTATGGGGATTAGGAAAAAAGGTGGGCAAATGAATGGTTTGGTTGAGAGCTACACTGGACACCACCTTGGGCATGAAGGATGGGTTAGTTCTGAGGGATACCCTGTCAGCATGGAAAATGATGAAGGGTTCCACGGCCATGAGTGCTTGTAGCTCAGAGACTCTTCTGGCTGAAGTGATGGCCAGACGGAATGCTATCTTCTAGGAGAGAAATTGTAGCTCTGCAGAAGAAGCTGGTTCAAAAGGTGGCAGGGTAAGCTTTTCCAATACAAAGTTAAGGTCCCAAGCTGTGGTTGGTGCCCTTCTAGGTGGCCTCAAGTTGCTAGCCCCTCTTAGGAACTGTTTGATCAAAGGGTGTGAGAAAAGGGGCTGCTTAGTGGGAAAATGAGCAGTAATAGCAGAGGCATGAGTTTTTATAGAGGATAAAGAGAGGCCACTGTGTGGTAGGTCAGCTAAGTAATGCAGGATGAGAGAGAGGGAGGGCTGTGCCATATTGGCTCCCTTAGCCTGGATCCAGGTGCAGAACTTTTTCCATTTCTCAGCATAAGACTTTCTAGTGCTAGGGCATCTGGCCTCACGGATGACATCTAGAACCTGTTTACCGAGGTTGGCAGATTGGTTCGGGGTTAGTCAATAAGCCAAGCTGCCAAATTGAGTGTCTGCAATTGGTGATGCATGGATTTTCCTTCCCTCTGGGTCAGGAGGTTTGCAATCTGAGGAAGATGCCATGGTGGCAGTGGGGACAGGCTGCGCAGTAAGGGGGTACCAGTGCTGGCGAGACCAGTCTGGAGCTATAAGAATGGTCCTTGGTTTTCCTCCTTTATTTTGAGCAGTACCCTGGGGATGAGAGGTAGTGGAGGAAAGGCATAGACCGACGACTGGCCCAGGGAAAGGACAGGGCATTCACTTTCCAAGCCATGCAGTGATGCTCCCTGGTGCAGAATTTGCTGAGCTGATGGTTGGTGTGACAGGCAAAGAGAATTTTCTGAGCTGATGGCTGGTGTGGGAGGCAAAGAGATCAACCTTCTGGGCGCCCCATTTCCGAGTTATTAGGGTGAAGGTTCTTCTGTTGAGCTGCCATTCGTGTGGGTCCAGAAGATTTATGCTTAATTGGTCTGCCAGAGAGTTGAGAGAGCCTGGTAGGAATTGTGCTAACAGTTGCAGTTGCAGGGCAGGGGCTGTGTTCCAAAGGGTCATGGCCAGCCTGCATAGAGGGTAGGAGCGAGTCCCTACCTGCTTGTTGATATACTACATCACAGTGGTGTTGTCTGTTTTGATCAGGAGAGCCCCTGGAGAGAGAAGGGGTTTGAAAGCTATCAAGGCATGCTGGACAGCCATCATCTCTTTTTGGTTGATGTGCAGAGGTATTTGCTGCGGGCTCCATTGGCCCTGTATGCACCTGCCATCCAGGTGTGCACCCCAAGCATAGTCTGATGTGTTTGTGGTAAGGGTCTGGTCAGCGGAGGGTGGTGAGAAAGACAGTCCCTTGTTGTGGGAGCATGCTGTTGCCCACCAAAGAAAATCTTTTCTGAGGAAAAGAATTATAGGTAGAAAAATCTCCAGGTCTTGAGAGTGTTGACACCAAAGGCTTTTTAGGTAGCACTGAAGTTTCCTCATATGCAGTCTGGCATATGGAAGGAGTAGTATCAAGATGCCATAAACCCCAGCGCTTGCAGGATCTTCCTTGCAAATAACTAGGGCCTGGAGAATAGTTGAGAGAAGTAGGCTGTCAGGAAAATTTGTTTTTCTGGTGTAAGGAATGCCATCTGGGATCCTGTGTTCGGGTTTGCTCCCAGGAAGATAATCCTTTGGGTGGGCACCTGTTTGGATTTCTTTTCGTTGATTGTGTACCCTAGGGAGGTTAGTAGGGCCTTTACAAAGGCCCGGTGCTTGAGCAGCGTTTCTTGGCTGTCTGCCTGAATAAGGCAGTCATCTAAGTATGGGTAAATCTGGGAAGCGCTGACACCTGAAAGTGTTGAGATCCTGCCCCGAAATGGAGATTGCATGATTCCCTGATAGGAATGTGAGGTAAGTCTCTTTTAGATCTGGGGTGGCTAGCCAAATGTCCTTGGAGAGCATGGGTAGCAGCTGCTGGAGGGTAAGCATTTTGAATTTTATCACTAGGAAGGTGTTTAGAATGGATAGATTGAGGATGGGGTGCCAGGTGCCCTCTTTTCTGGGCACCAAAAAAGTCTGGAGTAGAAACCTTGGTCTATCTGTTATGCAGGAATGTGCTCTACTGCCCTCATAGAAAGCAGGGAAAGGATTTGCTTTTGAGCCTCTGCCCACTGGTTTGGAGGTAGATCTGGGAGCACTTTTGGGGTTGGAAGGGTGTGGAAGGAGAATTTGTATCTTTGAGACACTATGTTCAGAACCCAGTGGTCGTTGGTAATGGTGACCCAGGTGCTTGCGTGAAAGGAGAGTTTTCCTCCTAGGGGTACGTGTAGGTGGGCAGGGGCTGGGGGAGGCGAGTCATTGTGAGTTCTTACCGTAAGGGGATGACTTAGAACTCCCTGGTTTTGAAATGGAGGTAGTCCACTGCTTAAATATTTGCATTCCCTGTAGCTGCTATCTCGGGAATCTGATCTCAAAAGATCCTAGACTCTCTGGCATTCCCCAAGCCTTTATTTTGGATAGACTCTTGTTCATAGATTTCATGAACTCACTGCTCTCTAACACATAATTTCAAGCCTTATTCTCTAGGTATGCAACCCTGTGATGGTTAAGTCTTTTGCTTTGGTCAACCCCATCAAAAAAGATTTTCAAGAAATGATAAAGCACCTAATGTTTTGGGACAACACAAGGTTGATCTTAAATTGGAAAAAAAAAACAAGGCTACATAATTTAGCATTCATGTCATATTCTTGTTTTATCTTTGTATCCAAACTATTCATATCATACAATGACCGTCCTATTGAAATAGTCTTTTTATTTAAATATCTTGTTGTTTAATTAGATTCCATAATCTAAGTGACAAACCAAACCCACAATCCAAAAAATTAAATTAACCAGACCCTTTTTGGCTGTCACAAGCTTCTCAAATCCCTCATCACTAATGGCCATTCCAGTGAAGCCAATGGAAATGTATTCTCGCAAATCCAATTAGAATATGGCCGTAAATATGTCTCTCTATAAAACCAGTAAGATCTCTTGGGTCTCCAAAGTCTACATAACCATTTAAGGAGACTAACTTGGCTTTCTCCTGAATCTGATCAGCATGTAACTTCTGTACATAGGGCTTACTGGCTTTCCTTTAATGAATGCACCAAGGTTCTCTTCATCCTCCTCTGCAAAACTCTCCTCATCTCCCTTCCAGGCTGCATCTTAAAATGGTCTGATATAGTACCTCCATAGATCCACAAACCAGCGAGGCTCCACTGCTCCTTGGACCCTCTATTTAGTGTCCTCAGAGCAAGCCCTCTCAGTGTCCATTACAAAGACCTAAAGAGGTCAGCTCATTGAACACAGAGTCCACCCCTGAGTTATGAACTACATACAAACGCACAAAAACTTAGAGTACACCCAAAATGAAGGGCTTCCTGCTTCTCCCATCAATCCATCATCTAAGTCCTCTTGTTCCTTTCTGAGTACAGCTTACATAGCTCATTTTCCCTTTTGCCTATAAAACAGGAAGAAATCAATGTAAGAGTTCACATTAGTGAGGTAGATTTCAACTGTGTTGGTAGGAGAGGTTTCTCATGGTACTGGCTGCCTTATTGTATTTCCTCCTGCCATTTTGAGCTGCAGAAATGGTGAACTAATGGTAATTGTAGGGCTGCTAGATGAAGCAGCAAGCAACCATTTCCCACTGATTTAGGGTGCATCAGGTGACTGGTGCCAGAGTGTCACACACAGACACTGTTAGCACTACTTTCCTGCAACATGATCAAACCTTTTACATGGCATATCTCAACCCTTAAAAAATCCATAAATACAGAGTCTGGGCACGACAGGAATTTTACATCCCCGGGTAACAACAATATAGCTGAAAAACTATGTTGATGGGTCTCCATTAACAACCCACAAGAAACAGTAACAGTGGTCGACTTTGAGCATTGACTGTTAATCCATAAAAAAATGATTCCACGAACAATACAATCAACTTATTTGGCTCCTCTCAACTTATTTCCATTTCTAGCAAATACATCAAAAAAGTACTACATATTGTACTTAAATTGGATTCTTACCAAACATTCCCAGCAAAATTAATTCCACAAGTTCCCTCCATGACAACTTAAGTGACGTTGTCACCACATTTGCCTTCAGAGATTTCAAATGTATCCAAAAATTTCATTGCTACAACTAAGCATGCAACTTGTCCACCTGCTAAAAAGGCATTTTTTTAACTCAGACTAGTCAATCTGTCAAGTGGTGGCTATTATAAATACCAAAATGTGATTAAGCTGTATTCAATATTGCATTCTTAAAATACTAAATTAACTTGCCCCAATCAGAACCAAAAGAGTTAAATTCAGTCCGGCACCCTGGCTATTTAAACAAATAAAACTGCTCATGAATCAGACATACAAAACATGGAATTACTGGAAACAAACAAAACCAAACTAAACCTTAAAAACTCTATAAACAGCTGAAAAACATTACCGATAACATGATCAAATCAGACAAAAGCACATTACATAAACTCCCAAAGTTCTGATTGTTCTAACCCTAAACGGTTTTGGTTTTTAATAAATCAGCTCCTTCATCCAGGCCATACTACTCAACCACCTACCTCCCCCTTAACAATCACTGCCACAACCCCCAGCTTACCACCATTCCCAGAACCAGAACATCACCTTAAAAAATCCATTCAACCCATACGCACGTCCACTTTTCTCCTTAAATCAAAACCTACAACTCTTGCCCAAGTTAACATACTAGCAGAACACATCAAAAGTGCAGCAGATGCCCTAGCTTATCTTGTCTTTCTCTTAATTAACTCATCATTTAAGGAAAATGATGAACCTGAGCTCTGGAAAAAATCTTACATATTACGTCTGCATAAAGGTGGAAATTCTACAATTACCCCTAACTACTGACATCCAGAAAAAAACTAAATGAAAACTCCAGCCAAGCTAGAACTTCCAATGAGTGACCTCCCAAACCTCCTGAAACAGAGGCACATGGGATATATGCAAATGACCCTTATGAACATCAGGTGACATCCACACAAATTCTGGAGCCACACAACTATTTTCACAACATAGCAAAAATCCTTCCAAAAGGCAAAGTAATACTAACCTTAAAACTGCACATATCAAGACCTGTAGCAATACTAAAAGGCAAAAAAATGGGCATGATTAGAAACCTGGCTAGCTATGAAACAGCCTCAACTACTATCACAGACACCTGGATGAAAGACTATTCCTACCCATTAGTCTCTACATAAAAAATATTCACGCCATGGTTTCAGACTATAGTCCATGCCCTGGGCCAGATACAGATAACAACACAATCAATCAAAATTCTTCACCTGAAATTATCACAGGCAGCAACAACATGGGTACAAAGTCACCAAACACTAGCTAAATATCTGAACCTCAACATAGCCTCAGTATACATTCATTCCTCATCCCTAGCCTCAATCATTCAGCAAGTCTTACAAGGAATATTACCAAATGGCATCCCTAAAAATATAATTACTTTTAGTGACCACTGCTGTCTTATAGTAGCACCTCAGATAATTGGAAAACCATTCCCCTCACAAAAACTTCATAGCCTTAAAAAAAATCTTTGATAACACAGATTGGACTCCATTATTTTCTTCCACTGACTCTACCTGCTTTGCAACTCTTAATATTTTAACAAGTGTATAAAACACACTCTTGCCCTCTACGCGTAGAAGCCACAGAGGGCAAATTAGCCCCTGGCTAACAGAAAAACTAAAAAAACTTAATGAGACAGACAGTGCTTGAAAAGCCTTGATAAAAAAACTTTCCAGCAACCAACTACACCAGTCCTGTCTTGAACATAGGAAAACACAAACTGCAATTAATTCTGCCACACCACTTTAAACAAGAAGGAACAAACTGCTACCTCTAGCAACCACACACTATTCTGGAGAGAAAGCAAACAAATTACAACAAATGCAGCAAATCTTACAAGGAATGTTCTTAATTGCCAGCTGTAAAAACACCATTATTTTATGCGTTTACTAAACCTTCTTAGCTACAAACACCATATGCGGGACAAACAATAACTTTCCTAACAACTATAAATTCTTTCTGACTTCTTTAATACAAGCAATCAGACCTACCTGATTCCCAGCAAGATGCAAATTCTTCCTTCTCATCACAGCTATATCTCCTTGCAGAATATGCTGCAGTCTTTCACTTTTCCAAAATTTCTTATAAGGCCATTCAGAAACACCAAAGACAAATTAACCCCTTTTCTGCCAACCTTAGCCCACTTCATCCCACTTTCCACATAAAGGTAGCAGACAATATCTTTACGACACTGACCCATACTTTTAACCTATCTCTGACACTGGAAATAGTACCACCAGCCTTTAAGCACTCCTCCCCCAAAGTTGTCACACCTCATGAACTAAGATTATAAGCCCATCTGCATTCTGTACCCTACAGCAAAAATATTCAAAAAACTACATATTACTCAAGCACATTAATAGATACGGCCTCTTCTCAGACCATCAACGTGGTTTTTGGAACTCCTTTAGCACAACAGCATTGTTAACAGCTACTGACACCATTTATAGGAATCTAAATGACAGACTGATCACAGTGAGAGCATTTGAGACTGTCAACCATAACATACTACTCAATCTCAGGAGACTTAACATTGCAGACGGTACTAAAAGCACTGTTGAAAGGAGATGGCCAACACCGGTCAGCCACAGAACAGATCCAAAGTTTATTTAATGCGATAACTTTCCAAAATACATGTAACGTTAAACGCTTAATGAAACAACGTGTTTTTCGTCTAAAACTCAGACTTCTTCAGACATCAATAAAACAATCTGTTAATTAATTAATCAACAATATTTATAGATACAGGCTATTTCAAATAGTCCAATCAGGAACCAAAATCATGAATAATTAACAATGGACTCTAAAAATGAACACTTCGTATTAAATGAAACATCTAATTATTTGGTATCATGTGGTGGATGATAAACAAAAATTATTACATATCGAAAGTCATAAAATGAATAATTATAACTTCCCATCAAGTTTATTACATTCATAACTCGACACTCAAATGTATATATGTAGGGATACTTCCATATCTGTGATTAACACTCCCCTCTAGTGGTCTTTGACCAAAATGACAAGTCACATCAAAACATTCACTGCATATCTAAAATGTATTTCTATAAATATATATATTATAGTGGGTATATAGATATAAATAAAATTAAAAATAATAAAACCATACCCAATAAATATCAATATTAATATAAATACTGTGTGTTTCATAAATCAATTGTTGTTTCATTAAGCGTTTAACGTTACATGTATTTTGGAAAGTTATCGCATTAAATAAACTTTGGATCTATTCTGTGGCTGACCGGTGTTGGGCATCTCCTTTCAACAGTGCTTTTAGTGTTTATTGGTTGGTTTTTGCACTGTTTCTTCTATTATTCGTGGTTATTGCAGACGGTACCACTAACTGGTTCAGCAATTGCCTCTACAATAGGACCTTCCAAGTTCTTTTTGACAACCAAGACACTAATAAGGAAACCATAAATACAGGCATTCCACACGGCTCTGTACTTAACCCTTTGCTCTTTTCACTCCATACTAATGATGTTAGGAAAATCTATTCCAACACATTTCATGATATATACAGATGACATATTACTCATGGGATCTAATAAGTCACACTGAAAACTTCAGTCAAAGCTACAATTCTTCTCCAGTGTTTGCCTGCAGTGCATTAGTAACAAGTTACTTATTGACACTAACAAAAACAATCTTATATTATTTGTTTCCCTCAAAAAGAAAGAGGTCTACCAAATATTAACATTAATGACTTACAGGCAACTACATCTCCAATGTTCCAAAAACGGATGACCCAGACTAAGTCCAAGTACAACAATATTCCAAAAATGGACAGAGCTTTCCTTATAACCTACATCTCCAATGTCTCATAATACAAATACTGTGGACTAACACTAGAACCATCTCTTACATGTACAGCTCATACTGATAATATCAAAACCAATACTATGAAGTCAGGTTATGTTATAAAATGGCTCACTTACCATCCCCAATTGCAAGATCAGTAGTATTATAGCCCTACACTGACCTCATAACATTTACAAATTGCAGGTTGTAGAAAACTACATTTTCTGATTCACCCTCCTTGCAGACTCACAGATCCATCATGGTGACCTAATTAGTAAAAGCAAATGATGTGAGTAAAAGATAAGGTCACTTTTCTGTAAAAAACTATAAATTCAGAATACTGCCCTCCTCTGAGAACAAAACTGACTACAACAGAATAAGTGTACTCTTTGAATAACAGTCAAGAATATAACAATGCTTATCATGCCACGTTTTAAAATAGCAATTGGCGAAAATGCTTCCTCTAGTTCTGGACCAGCAACCTAGAACCACTAACTACCAGAAATCGATCTAAACCCTGACTCACTGCATGATTTTTAAAAAAAGCATTGCATAATGACCTCATTAATATTGTCATGTACAAATGCTTTACAGACCGTGGCTAAAAAGGCTTTACATTCTATAACATAGCTATTTACAGTGTTTAAATGGAGACAAGAGCAAATAGACATTTAAGAATTCTGGTATATACAGTAGCTAGCAGCATTTTTCTTACTTGTTTTATCATACTATGTCAAAAATACATTTTTGTTATGTAAGCCGCAGTGGTATAGGGGTAGCATTGTTGCCTCACAGCAAGAGGTTCGCCTGTTCGATTCTTGGTTGGAGTGCCTTCTGTGTGGAGTCTGCATGTCCTCCCCGCGGTCGAGTGACCTCCGAAAGACATGCGTGAATGGGTGTGCCTTCGCTGAAGGTTGGCAGTCCGGTTGGCAACTCGGCACCATAAAAATAGACTGCCAATCATTAGCGGACCGGAGTACCGCTGTGGCGATCTCTAACCGGGAAAAGCCAAAAAGACAAAACAAAACATTCCACATAGTTGATGAATTTTAATCATACAAAGCTATACCATTTGTTATGCTAACTTCAATTTTCAAACTTGTTTTTTTGCACTATTTCCTACTTCTCTCCACAAAATGTAATTGAGCTTTTTTTTTTTTTTGATAATGCTGTCAAAGGCTGGGTCATGGCTAAAAAAGTTCAGCAGAGCCACCCATCTACCTGGTTAACAAATACCAAATCAAATAAATAAATAAATGAATAAGAATTATCTTGTATACAGCACTGATTTCATCTACATCACAGTACAGCCAGTGCCCTTCTCAGTTTCACCACCTCCATTAACCATAACAAAAATGCAAACATGATACCATCAGTTTTTCTTTACTTGTCTAAGGTATTCAAGTACTACACTAGATACTATCATCTCTCTCCTGTTTTGACAGCTATTTCTCTACGTCTCTCTGGCAGACAATAGGCTGTGAAGTGGCAAACGGACATACACTCCCTTCTCTCTGTATCTATGGGTGTCCCTTCAAAGTTTTATTCAGGGTCCTCTTCTTCTCAACATATTCACACTATCCCTACATAGCAAGTAAACATGCCACCATCATGCACCACACACATGACTTTACACTCATCTGTTCTGCCAAAAACATGGAAAACATGCAACAGCTAACCAAGGAATGCCTCCATTCTGTTGAGATTTGGCTTCATAGCTCTCAGTTGCTCTTGAACCCCCCAAAAAAAAATGCAAGATATTATTTATCCCTAAAACAATACTATGAATAAAAAGTATAAAAAAAATAATGCTATGAACAGAAGTCTCTCTCTATTAACTTCTTTGAACACTGAAGTAGTGACTCATACTAAACTACCAGGGATCATTATCAATGAAATCATGAAATTTGACTGCCATATAAAACAAGCTGTTAAACACACAGTTTCAACTTGCCTACTACCATTCTACTTGGCCCTCCCATTTTTATTAATCTCCAAGCTACCCAGTCCTACCCAACTTCAGCAACGCTACAACAAAGTAGCAAAATTTGCAGCTAATACACTTTACAAATCTCATCACTATCTGGCTATAAAACAAATCTACTTGACTGAATCATAATGCTTCCTAATCCATTAGCAAATAGTGATGACTCATAACCCGATTTACAAATCTGAAAAGTGTCAAATTCTTGATCATATCCTGCAACACTATACACTGAACAGAACTGTTCGGTCTGTAAACAACTTCCACTGCTACTAACCAAATCAAAAAATTCTGCAAGTAACTCCCTCTATTCTTCCTACATCTCAAAACTCTGGAACTCCAGTCTTTCTCTAAAACTAGTCAATAACCTTTAAGATTTAAGCAACACATGAAACACCTCATTGATACATGGTCATGTGATCATCATCTTCTTTCTTCTTTTTCTTTCGGCTGCTCCCAATAGAAGTTGCCACAGTGGTTCACCTGTTTCTAGTTCTTCCTGTCCTATGCATCTTGCTATGTCACACCAACCAACCACATGTCATCTCTCAACACATCCATAAACCTTATCGTAGACCTTCCTCTTTTCTTCTTACCTGGCAGCTCCATCCTTAGCATCCTTCTCCCAATATACCCAGCATCCCTCATCAGCACATGTCCAAACCAAGCAATCTCGACTCTCTGGCTTTGTCTCCAAACCATCCCACCTGAGCTGAATCTCTAATATACTAATTTCTAATCCTGTCCACCCTTGTCACACCCAGTTCAAATCTTAACATCTTTAACTCTGCCACCTCCAGCTCTGACTCATGTCTTTTTGTCAGTGCCATCTCCAACCCATATAACATGGATGGTCTCACTACCATCTTTGTAGACCTTCCATTTCACTCTTAATGGTATCGGTCTGTCATAAATCACTCCTGACACTCTTCTTCACCTCTCTTCCACGCTCACCGTCACTCTGAACTACTGATCCCAAGTATTTAAACTCATCCACCTTTGGTAACTCTACTCCCTGCATTCCCACCATTCCTCAGTCCTTCATTTCTCTCCTCTCTAGAGCATATTTCTACCTCACCAGGGTATCCTCAACCTGTTGCCTACACAATGTCTTCCACAAACATCACAGTCCATGGGTACTTCTGTCTGATCTCGTCTGTCAACCTGCCCATCACCACTGCAAATAAGAAAGGGCTCAGAGCTGAAACTTGATGTAATCCCACCTCCGCCTTGAATGCATCCATCACTCCAACCGCAGACCTCACCACTGTCACACTGCTCTCATACATATCCTGTTCCATTCTTACATACTTCTCTGCCACTTCCAACTTCCTCATACAGTGCCACAACTCTTCTCTAGGCACCCTGTCATATGCTTTCTCTAAGTCCACAAAGACACGATGAAACTCCTTCTGACCCTCTCTATATACTTCTCCATCAACACACTCAGAGCAAACATCACATCTGTAGTGCTCCTTCCTGGCATGAAACCATACTGCTGCTCACTAATCATCACTTCCCTTCTTAACCTAGCTTCCACTGCTCTTTTCCATAACTTCATGCTGTGACTGATCAATTTTATCCCTCTGTACTTCCTACAGATCTGCACACCACCCTTAAACTTAAAAATCTGTACCAATACATGTCTCCACTCCTCAGGCATCCTCTCGCTTTCAAAGATTTCGTTAAACAATCTGGTTAAAAAAACTCCACTGTCATCTGTCCTAAATGCATCCATGCTTCCACAAATACGTCATCTGGACCAACAGGCTTTTCATTTTTCATTCTCTTCATAGCTGCCCTTACTTCCTCTTAGTTAATCCATTGCACTTTCTGATTCACTATCCCCCATCATCCAACCTTCTCTCCTTCTCATTCTCTTCATTCATCAGCCCCTCAAAGTACTCTTTCCATCTGCTCAACACAGTCTCCTCGCTTGTGAGTACGTTTCCCTCCTTATCCTTTATCACCCTAACCAGCTGCAAATCTTTCCCAGCACAGTCCTTCTGTCTAGCCAATCAGTACAGGTCCTTTTCTCCCTCCTTAGTGTCCACGCTTTCAAACAACTCACCATACAGTTTATCCTTGGTCTTCACCGCCTCTCTCTTCACCATACTCCTCATCTCCTTGTAATCCTGCCTGTTTTCTTCATCTCTTTGACAATCCCACTTCTTTGCCAATCTCTTTCTCTGCATACTCTCCTGTACTTCCTCATTCCAAGACCAGGTCTCCTTGTCCTCCTTCCTCTGTCCAGATGTCACACTAAAGCACCTTTCTAGCAGTCTCCCTTACCAGCTCTGCTGTAGTTACCCAGCTATTTGGTAACTCTTCACTGCCCCCCAGTGCCTGTCTTAACTGTTCTCTGGACTCCACTTCATAATCATCCTTTCTCAACTTCCACCATTTGATCCTTGGCACTGCCCTCACTCTCCTCCTCTTGATTGCCAAAGTCATCCTACAGACCACCATCCTATGCTGCCTAACTATGCTTTCCCCTGTCACCACTTTGCAGTCTCCAATCTCCTTCAGACTGGCCCTCCTGCATAGGAAATAATCTGTGTGCATCTTTTTCCACTCTTGTACGTCACCCTACGCTACTCCCTCTTCTTAAAATATGTATTCACCATAGCCATGTCCATTCTTTTAGCAAAATACACTACTATCTGATCTTCTGCATTCCTCTCCTTAACACCATATCTACCCATCACCTCCTCATCCCCTCTGTTCCCTTCATCAACATGCCTACTGAAATCTGCTCCAATGACCATTCTCTCACCCTTGGGTACACTCTCCACCACTTCATTCAACTTGTTCGAAAAAGTACAGTTTTGTACCTACCATAAATGTAGATGTTCGAAGATCCACATTGCTGCAGTCCTTACATATGGGTAGTCCGCTGTCCTCGGTCGGCCCGAATACCAAAGTATTAGGCTGACGTCGGTCAAGGCGCTTAAAACTGACATCAGGACGTCAGGGTACAAAAGCGCATGACAGACGTCATTTCCTCAGTCTTTTCTTGCCCCAGATGTCAGAAGGCCCTAACAAGAAAGGCCACAGCCAAAAACCAGCAAAAACTAACCAACCACCCGTGCACTAACCATATTTACAATATGTACAACACAAACCACACCACCACCTTCAACAACAGAGGGAAGGAGGGAGGGTGGACTGCAGCAATGTGGATCTTGAACATCTACATTTATGGTAGGTACAAAACTGTACTATGTTCTTCATCTCACATTGCTGCAGTCCTTACATATGGGTAGAATCCCAAAGCAGAGGTAAGGGAGGATGGCAAAACTATAAAGCATTAGGAGCTGCCAAAATGCCCTGTAAAATTGCAGTGGCAAATCCAGCCCTAGATTTAGAGTAAAGTGGAAGGTGGTAATGCTTAGAGAAAGTATGCACTGAACTCCAAGTAGCTGCTTCCAAAATATCTTTAGTAGCCACCCCCTTAAAAAGCTGTAGAAGTGGCAGTAGCCCTAGTGGAATGAGGCCTAATCCCAGCTGGAATCTCCTTACCATGATGGGAATAACAGAAAGCAATACAAAACCAATCCACTTAGAAATAGTTTGTTTTGAAACAGGTTTGCCCTGAGAACCCAAAGCAAAAGAAACAAACAACTGCTGAGACTGCCTGAACCCTTTAGTTCTGCTCAAATAATATCGCAACGGTCTGTGTATATCCAAAGTGTGCAAAATCCCTTCCCCTTTCTTTTTCCGGTTTGCATCAAAAGAAGGCAAACGAATACTTTCGTTTAAAGCCACACTAGAAACCACTTTAGGCATAAAAGAAGGGTTAGTGCCTTAAAGACACCCTATCCTTGTGGAAAATTAAGAAAGGCTCAACTGCCATAAGGGCCTGTAATTCAGAAACCCTTCTCGCAGAGGTAATGGCCAACAAAAAGGCAGTCTTCCATGATAAATATTTCAACTCTGCCGATGCTGCAGGCTCAAAAGGTTGTAGAGTGAGTTTCTCCAACACAAAATTGAGATCCCAAGCAGGAGTAGGAGCTCTCATTGGGGTCTTATATTCTTTGCCCCTCTAAGGAATTGCTTAAACAAAGGCTGAGAAAATAATGGTGGGTCACAGTCATAGTGAGCAGAAATTGCTGCAGCATGAACCTTTATAGAGGAGAAGGACAAACCTTTGTCCAATAACTCAGTAAGGTATTGAAGCGCACACTTAAATTAGGTTTAGAAACATCAAAGTCCTTTGCTGTACTCCAAAATAAAAATCTCCTCCATTTATCTGCGTAAACTTTCCTTGTACTAGGCCTTCTGGCCTCCAAAATAACATTCAAAACTTGTTGTGGAAGCTGAGACCCTCAGGGTTTAAAACAGAATGTGCCAGGCTGTCAGATGTAGAGAATGAAGTTTGACATTGAGTAAATGACTGTTCTCCTAAGACAGCAGGTGAGGAATCGAAGGCAAAGGCCATGGAGGCTCCTGTACCAGACTTCTCAGTAATGGGTACCAGTGCTGTCGAGGCCAATCTGGAGCTATTAAAATCATGTTTGGCTTGTCCTGTCTGACCTTCAGCAGTACCTTTGGGAGGAGAGGCAGAGGTGGAAAGGCATACACGTGAAGATTGCTCCAATTGAATGAGAGCATCCACTTTCAAGCTGTGGGATGAAACCTTTTGTGCAAAACTTTGGCAGCTGGTAATTTAGTGGAGAAGCGAACAGATCTATGTCTGGAGTTCCCCATAACACTGTCAATCTCTGAAATACATGAGGATCAATTTCCACTCGTGGGGATCCATAATTTGTCTGCTCAACACATCTGCTAAGGAGTTCTGTGCTCCTGGCAGAAACCTTGCCTGAAGATTTAGCTGTAAACTGAGAGCAGTCTCCCACAAAATCATTGCTTGTCTGCATAGAGGATAAGAATGCATTCCCCCTTGCTTGTTGATGTACCACATGACAGTTGTGTTGTCTGTTTGAATCAACACCTGCCCTGGAAGAAGTAAATCTTTGAAAGCTATCAATGCAAATTGGACTGCTAACATCTCCTTCAAGTTGATATGTAGATGTTGAAGTCTGGCAGGCCATGTGTCTTGTACCCATTTTCCATTTAGATGAGCTCCCCGCTTTGTCTGAGGCATCTGTCGTTAAAATCTGACTCGCCTCTGGCCGGGTCACAGAGAGTCCCTTGTTTAGGTGACATTCCTGAGCCCACCACAAAAATTCTTTTTGAATGCAAGGTATTATCTGAATGACAGTGTCCAAATCTTGGCAGTGCTGTGTCCATACATTCTTGAGATACCACTGTAGCTTCCTCATATGCAGTTTGGCATTGGGAAGTACCAGAATACAAGATGCCATGAACCCCAAGGCTTGAAGGACTGTCCTTGCAGTCAGCCTGGACTGACGAGACAATTGGTGGAAGTAAAGAAAGATTCTTTTGTTTGTCCGGGGTCAAAAGGCCATCTGGGATGCTGTATTCAGTCTCACACCCAGAAAGCACATGTCCTGAGAGGGTACTAGACTGGACTTTATTTCGTTCACAGAATACCCCAGGCATCTTAACACTGCCATCACATACTGTAAATGATGAAGTTTTCCTTGGGCCAGAATCAGGCAATCGTCCAAATAAGGATAGATTTGTATTCCTCTTAGCCTGAAAAAAGCTACCACTGGAGCCAGAACCTTCGTGAACACTCTGGGCGCAGTAGATAAGCCAAAGGGCAATGCAGAGAACTGATAATGTGAAGTCCCAGCCAGCGCAGATACTTCCTGCAATTGGGCCTGATAGGCACATGAAGGTAAGCTTCCTTGAGATCCAGAGTCACCATCCAGTGATCTTTGCCCAGCAGAGGTAAAAGCTGTTGTAACGTCAACATTTTGAACTTGGGAATGTCCAGATATGTGTTGAGGATAGATAAATCCAAAATTGGTCTCCACGTGTTTCCTTTCTTTGGTACTAGAAACAGGCGAGAATAAAATCCTAGGCCCACTTCTGGCAGAGGGACCGGTTGTATGGCCCCTATTTGAAGTAGTAGAAATTTGTTTGTGAGCCTCTAGTCTTTGCTGAGGAGGCGTCCGGCATGCCTTTGAAAGGAGGCAAGGTATGGAAATAAAACTTGTAACCCTGGTGTATGATATCCAATACCCATTTGTCTTGGGTAATCAACATCCAATTTTCCTTGAAGAGTGCTAACCTTCCTCCCAAAGGTGCTGCCAGGCAAGAAGGATCTGGCAGCTGAAAAGTAGGTCATTGGGCCTGTTTACGAAAGGACTGGCCCCTGCCCTCACCGAAAATTGTGCAGGTGAACTCCTGTTCTAGGTCTGAAAGAACTCTGAGCTCTGCCCCTACCACGTCTAGATCTACCCCTAGACTGAGAATCATAAGAAGGATCGTCCACCCCTTAGCAGGCCAATTCCTACTAAACTTGGAGGCTGAACTTGCAAAAATCTTTAACAGCCTGCATAGACTTAGCCTTGTCTTCCATTTTCTTCAAGACTGACTCCACAGGTGAACCAAACAACACATCAGACTGCAAAGGAGCATCCAAAATCCTTGTCTTAACATGGTCAGATAAATTCTGATCCTTCAGCCAGGCGTGCCTGCGAAGAACTGAGCCAGTGGCAGCCACCCTAGGCGAGCCCTGCACAGCATCAAAACCACACTGTAATGAATGCTTACCCACCTGTTCAGAGACATGCACCAAATCTTGTAATTCTTTACACTCAATGCCTTCCAGAGCATCCACCTTAGACTTCAATTGAGAAAGAAGAAAGTTTTGATATTTCAACATATGAAACTGGCAATTCAAAGCCCTCATAGCTAAGGTAGAAGATGTATAGACTTTCTTTCCCCATCTATCCAAAGCTCTGGCTTCTTTATCTAGAGGAACCAGATTTTTTACAACAGAGGCCTTGACACCCTTAGGTCCCTGACTAATAGTTTCTGGGTCCGCCCTAGGACTCTTATAAAGATATTTATGAGCCTCAGGCACCCTGTAATACCTATCCGGTTTAACAGGAGCAGGAGGCAGAGAATCAGGATTAAGTGAAGCCTCTGCAAACACATCTTCCACAACATCCAGAACAGGGGGTATAGCCAAGGGCCTATGCTGGGGTAACAGCAAAAATTCCCTAAGCCTTTTCCGAGAATCAGAGAAGTCCTGACCTTCCCACTTAAAATGTTCCCTCATAGAATGAAGTGTCTCTGAAAAGAAAAATCCTCTGGAGGAGAAGCAGAAGGAGTGGAATCATCTGCATCAGAATCAGAATAAGGAGAGTACTCCTGCAAGTCTTCAGCTGAAGACTCTGAAACATCGAAGCCTGCTCAAAACTTCCCAACTCTGGCTCCACCCTAGGCCTCTTATCAGGAGGGGCAAAGAACCTCTAATCAGAGTAATCAAATCTTCTGCCATTTTAAGCATGTGCTTCTTAGGCACAGACCCTGCTGAACTAGGAGTGACACCAACAGAAGCTAAAACTGGCCTGCCTCTGGGAGAAGCCTTGGAAACAGAAGGAGAAGGCCTAACCACCCTCGGAAGGGAGGGAGTACAGTAACTTGAGAAGCCCCTTCAGCCTGACCTGCCTCCTGAGAGACCACCTCCTGCAAAACAAAGTCTCCCCTGAGACTCCAGAGAAGTCTCCGTCGGAACCACCGGTTCCACTGAAACCTCTAAAGAACCGGCGTCCGAACGGACGACTCATCTTGCCTGGGTTTAACTGCTTTGTCTTTGCGCTTCTTCCGTCGGCATATTATAATTGCACCGCTTCCCAAAGACCAGCCTAGCACAATCTAACCTTAATAGTGCGTTTATTGAACCTAGCACAAAGCGACACCCAACAACATCGTGCTCAGGCCCCAAACAAGGAATACACAAAGAATGATAATCCCTATGCGGTATCTGTTTCCCACAAGAAATACAGTTATTCACTTTTTCTGACATCCGTAAAACACTGAGGCAAGAAAAACAAAATATTCCCCACGGGGTACTTAGCCAACTTGGATTCGGTCTGAAACTCCAAATTGAAAAATTTCAGAGCGCGGCACTTGCGCTGCTTCTGCATCGGACCATGCGGCAAAAAAGACTGAGGAAATGACGTCGGTCATGCGCTTTTGTACCCTGACGTCCTGATGTCAGTTTTAAGCGCCTTGACCGACGTCAGCCTAATACTTTGGTATTCGGGCCGACCGAGGACAGCGGACTACCCATATGTAAGGACTGCAGCAATGTGAGATGAAGAACATCTTTTCTTTCTCATCAATCACACATCCAACTTGCAGAGCATATGCACCAACAACATTCATCATCACGGCATCAATTTCCAGCTTCATAAACATCACTCTGACACTTTTTTTCACCTCCAAAACTCTCTTGACATATCATTCCTTCAGGATAGCCCCTACCCGATTTCTCCTCCCATCCACACCATGGTAGAACAATTTGAACCTGCCTCTAATACATCTGGCCTTACTCCCCTTCCATCAAGTCTCCTGCAAGCACAATATATCAACCTTCCTTCTCATAAAATTCAAATTAAAACAAAATACTGCAGTATCATAGTATATCATGTATTCAGTATCATGTGATATGTCTGGATAAACCTCTACTCATTTACAGCCTCTGGACTAAATTAAATATAGCCAGTCCAGCTATCCTACAAACATAGAAGATTATGATAGGGTTGCCAATCCTAATCGTCTTATATATTTGAGACATGGATGCCAAGAAATTAACCACGAGAGCAAAGCTAGAATCGGATACCCAATCATAATTCTTTCTAGTGCATGGAACTTTATCTGCTCTATATACTACAAGTTACAGTAAAAAAGAAAAAAAAATAAACACTAAGTATTTTGCTAGCTTTCAAAACTGTAAAGCACTTGGCGACAAAAAGGCAGTGCAACACAGTCCTTTACATTTACACTCATCTTTCCTGCCTCTCAACTGTCCAGATTTTCACAGAAAGTCCAGATTATTGCTTAACATTTTTGGTATGTTTCTCAAAATTTGTGGTTTTCAGAGAAATCACTGATGACTGAAGTCGCTAAATAATGAAAGTTTCACAGTTCGCATCCTTTACAAAATGCAGACAAATGCACTTCCTGTTATTCAAGCTATTTATGTGACACCTTATCTGTACAGACAGCAGGTAGAAACAAATCTTTTGCTCTGCCATGGTAATTTGCTTGACAGCTCTGGCAGATTTCACTGGCTAGCACAAGAGCTGATCTTAACTTCAGCACTGAGTGTTTAACATTTGATACGGTCGGGGTCTTCTTGCACCACTTCAGCACTTAATCGGTTTGTCTTTTTCCGAATATCAGAGCATAAATCACTGCACCCCAAGCACTACAACAATATTACTTCCAGGTTTAGAGCTACTGTTCACCACCCTCTGCCACCTAATTGTCCTCCACTATACAACTACACTTTCTTTTTCTTATAACTTACTACTAGACCCTCTCATAGCAGTGGACTTTTGCCTCTGCTTCATCTTCAATATCTTATCTGAGGATGCTGCCTTCAACCTTTTTACCATCTTCTCTTACTTGATCTGTCCTACTAACTCATAAATTTAACACTTACTACCTATGCAAAGCTGTAGATGCAAAATTCCATGTCCAGCTTTCTCTACAAACTACTATTCTTAACTGAAGAAAATTGACTTTTTTATGCATATTGTCTAATTTTAATTCCAGTGTCTTTGAACTTAGAATACTATGATACTGCAGTATTTTCTCTCCATTTTAGCTGCAATGCATTTTTTGCTCTAACACTTTTGAACTTTTTATTTTGTTTAAACTGTACGACTATTCTTGATCATAATCATTACTGTAATTCTGTTTTACATATTGTATTTGGGTTGTTTCTGAAACTTTTGTGTAACAACACTTGTGCACTGTGGAGCTTTTCTGCTCAGGCCTTCACTGAAAAAGGCCTTCATCCCCAGATGGGATACTCCATTTAACAAATGCAAATAAATACAACTGAATGGTGCATTTTACTGGCTATTTACTGCATGTATTGAGATGTGAAAATGTGCTTTCAAATGAAAAATAAATCTCAGAGTGATGCAGTTTGTAGAAGGCAAACTGATAATGGCTAAAAGATATAACTTGGAGTAGTTGAAGGGAAAGAGTTACTAAGAGATGCTGAAGGCAACTGTAGTGGCTTGTTTCAAGAATGTATGGATCATATATGTATAAAAAAAAAAAACCTTACTCACTCAGATGTTAAAGTAAAATTTAGCAAATCTGAAGAAGGTGGAGATAATGGTGGGCTGCATGGGCCCTTCATCAGCACTTCTGCATCCATGCATTTGTTTTCACATTGAAAACTGTGTCCAGTAATAACCAGGTAGTGATGGTGGTAGCTGTAGTAACAGCACAAGGCTCAAACTTACTAAGGACATACCTTCTATTCACAGGATAGATTTTTTTTTTATTTTCCATTTACAAATCTTTTCATTCTTTGTAGATATTTTGAGCAAACCATCTATTCATAAACCTTTGGCAACAATAGATTTTGGCTATTTTTGAGGTATAATGCTAGATGCATTAGAAGCCTTAGAAGCCTATAAAGATTTGATATTAGTATGAAAACTTGAGTCTTTTCAGCTTTCAGTCTGCAAAAATGACATCTGGCAATTGCATCACCATCATGCATGCAGTGTTTTTCACCTAACTGTTTTTTTCCCCCTCAGACAGTCTTCTCAACATTGGTACTAACCCACTGTGTATGACCACGTCTCTTCATCAACAATTCTCCACATTTGGTTACTAGTTTACTATACTACTACTGCCACTGACAAAGCAGTGAGGTGTCAAGATTTTTTTCCCTTATTCCTTCAGGAGAGAAATTGACATTAGATATTCAATGTTTTTCTTCCTAAATCATTTTCTAGTGACGTCATGCAATTAAAAGATATTCTACAAAACATATCCACTTCACCTGAGGACAGACACCTTCAACGGCATCCACAACAATAATGGCCCCATCACAAAGTCGGACTGCAGTTGATACTTCTGAAGAAAAGTCAACATGCCCTGGGGAGTCTATTAGATTGATAAGGTACTCCTGTTCCCCTAGAAGAAAGAAAAAAAAAGCTCAGTGAAATGTTTTGCTTTTACTCCGTAAGTTTAAAAGCCAGATAAAATAAGCAGAAATAAACTGTGTTCATAAAGTTATATATATATATATATATATATATATATATATATATATATATATATATATATATATATATATATACATACATGTGTGTGTGTGTGTGTGTGTGTGTGTGTGTGTGCATAATCTGACATACCCTAAAAAACTGCAATGCCCTAATCGTAGTTTTTTAGTAAACAAGGTTCATAGGCAAGTACTACGCTTGCTGCCCTTGCAGGCCATTTCAAGCCTAGCCAATTTTCCTTTTTGTGCTCAAAATAATTTATCCCATTTAATTATGGTTATCATATATTAACCATAAAGAGAATATCTAGGATCATATCATAGATAATTTGAGGGGACCCATGCATGGGATAAAGCATTTAGGATCTGCCCATTTCCATTAGTAGTACAGGGTCAGTCCCAGGGTAAATTTTGTTTCCCATCAATAGTTTTAAGTTGCGTTTGAATATTGACAGGGATTAATTTTGTTTTATGTGGATAGGGAGTCTGTTCCACAGCAGCGGTATGCCCTGCAATATACAAATGTCCCTCCAAACAGTTCTGTTGATGTTGCAAAAGAGGTTTAGATCCCCAGACCTATAACTTGTGATACCATTTGACTTGCTGAAGTGCAGTAAATCCATCAGTAATGGGATGGAGTATGTCCTGTATATCAAGCACGTCACCTCTTAGCAGTCTGCAGGATACAAAATAAAGTCACAGGGCTTTGAGTCGGGTCCATGTAGGACGTGTTGTTTAGGCCTCTAGCTGTTGCATGCTTCTGGACAGATACATACCAAAGGGGTTTTATATTCAACAACTGGCCCAATGAGGACCGAGTAAAAAGGGGCAATGACATACTCAGATCTAGAAACAATCCCTTTGTTTATAAGTTGTGCAATACAAAAGGACATTCTTACAACAATAGACACATGTTGGTCAAAAGTTAGGTCACCGCCCACATAACTTCCAAAATCCCAAACAAAAGGGTCAACTCTTACAGGTGTATTTGTCAATGTGGTAGTTCCCTAGGATGCATGACTTCCCAAAGGATACAATAATGCATTTTTTGACATTTAGTTTCAGTTCATAATTTTGGCAGCAGTTATTTACTTGGGACAAACCTTCCCGCAGGATGGCTAAGCAACTTGGGGATTCAACGACTGCTCCTAGCTCACACTCATCTGTAAACTTAGTCAGCCAGAGCCCATTAGTACTGGCTTTTACTTCAGAAAAGTGGTGACTGGTTTCTTTGTGAAGGTAACTTCCCCTGTTTTGATTACCCGTGTCATATCTGTGAGCCAGTTAGCAACTCAGTGGTTGATATAGGAGTTTATTCCCAGTTTATTTAGCTTTTCTACTATGCCCGAGTAGGGAATTCTGTCAAAAGCTTTGGCCAGGTTGCAGTATGCGGTGTGTACCATTTTGCTTTCATCCATTGTTTTGATGACGTTTTCAAAAAAATCCACCAGGGAGAGTATGCGTGACCTGCCCCTGACCAATCCAAACTGAGACAGGTCCAGTGTTCGGAGGCTCCCTATGTCCTGACTGATTAGTTCCATAAGTCTTTTCATGGCTTTGCATATGAGGCTGGTCAGACTTGTGGGTCTGCAATTGCCTGGGTATGTGGAAGGTTCTCCCTTATGCATAAAACATTAATTTCTAGTTCCAAAAGTACAGTTTTGTACCTACCATAAATGTAGATGTTCGAGGATTCCATTGCTGCAGTCCTGACTATTGGGTATAGTCCGCGTCCCAGTCGGCCCGAATACCAGAGTATAAGGCTGGCGTCGGTCAGGCGCGTGCAGGGTACTAATGCGCATGACCGACGTCATATCCTCAGTCTTTTCTTGCCCCAGATGTCAGAAGACCCAAAAAGACAAGTCCCAAAACAACCTGCACCAAAAACATGTATAATATATACAACAATATATACATATATATATAAAAGATAAGCATGTAAACTCACCTACACAATCCCCCCTAAACACCGAGGGGAAGGAGGATAAATTGGACTGCAGCAATGGAATCCTCGAACATCTACATTTATGGTAGGTACAAAACTGTACTATGTTCTTCGTCTTCCATTGCTGCAGTCCTGACTATTGGGTAGAATCCCAAAGCAGAGGTAAGGGAGGCTGGCAAATTATAAAGTAGTAGGAGCTGACAACATGCCTTGTAAAACAGCTGTGGCAAAACCAGCCCTAGTCTTAGAGTATATAGGAAGGTGATAATGCCTAGAGAAAGTATGCACTGAACTCCAAGTAGCTGCTTCCAGAATATCCTTAGTTGCCACCCCTTAGAAATGCTGTTGAAGTGGCAGTAGCCCTAGTGGAATGAGGCCTGATCCCAGCTGGAATCTCCTTACCATGATGGGAATAACAAAATGCAATGCAAAAGCCAATCCACCTAGAAATAGTTTGTTTTGACACAGGCTTGCCCTGTGAACTCAAAGCAAAAGAAACAAGTAACTGCTGAGACTGCCTAAAATTCTTAGTCCTGCTCAAATAATAACGCAATTGCCTGTGTACATCTAAAGTGTGCAAAATCTTTTCCCCTTTATTTTGAGGATCTGCAAAAACGTAGGCAAATGAATAGTTTGGTTTAAAGCCACACTAGAAACCACCTTAGGCATAAAGGAAGGATTAGTACGTAATGATACCCTGTCCTTATGGAAAATCAAAAGGGCTCTACTGCCATAAGGGCCTGCAACTCAGACACCCTTCTTGCAGAAGTAATAGCCAACAGAAAAGCAGTCTTCCATGACAAATATTTCAATTCAGCAGTAGCTGCAGGCTCAAAAGGTTGTAGAGTAAGTTTTTCCAACACAAAATTGAGATCCCAAGCAGGAGTAGGAGCTCTTGGGGTCTTATATTCTTTGCCCCTCTAAGAAACTGCTTGAACAAAGGATGCGAAAACAAAGGTGGGTCACAATCATAGTGAGCTGAAATTGCTGCAGCATGAATCTTTATGGAAGAGAAGGACAAACCTTTGTCCAATAATTCAGTAAGATATTGAAGAGCCACACTCAAATTAGGCTCTGAAATCTCCAAATTCTTTGCTGTACTCCAAAATAAAAATCTCTTCCATTTTTCTGCGCACTCTCCTAGTACTAGGCCTTCTAGCTTCCATAATCACATTTAAAACTTGTTGAGGAAGTTGAGACCTGCTGTGTTTCAACACAGAATATGCCAGGCTGTTAGATGAAGAGAGTGAAGCTTGACATTGAGCAGATGACCGTCCTTCTGAGATAACAGATGAGGAATCAGAGGTAAAGGCCATGGAGGCTTCTTTACCAGACTCCGTGAAGTGGGTACCAGTGTTGCCGAGGCCAATCTGGAGCTATCAAAATCATCCTTGGCCTGTCTTGTCTGACCTTTAATAGTACCTTTGGAAGAAGCGGTAGAGGTGGAAAGGCATACACATGAAGGTTTTTCCAACTGAAAGACAGAGCATCCACTTTCCAAGCTGTGTGATGAAACCCCTTTGTGCAATACTTTGGCAGCTGGTGGTTTAGTGGAGAAGCGAACAGATCTATGTCTGGAGTTCCCCATGACACTGTCAGTTTCTGAAATACATGAAGATCCAGTTTCCACTGGGATCCATGATTTGTCTGCTTAACACATCTGCTAAGGAGTTCTGTGCTCCTGGCAGAAACCTTGCCTGAAGAGTGAGTTGCAAGCTTAGCGCAGTCTCCCATAAAATCATTGCTTGCCTGCAGAGAGGATAAGAATGTGTTCCCCCTTGCTTGTTGATGTACCACATGACAGTTGTGTTGTCTGTTAGAATCAACACCTGCCCTGGAAGAAGTAACTCCTTGAAAGCCATCAATGCAAACTGGACTGCTAACATCTCCTTCATGTTGATATGTAGATGCTGTAGTCTGGCAGGCCACTTGTCTTGTATCCACTTTCCATTTAGATGAGCTCCCCAAGCAATGTCCGAGGCATCTGTCGTTAGAATCTGACTTGCCTCTGGCCGGGTCACAGAGAGTCCCTTGTTTAGGTGACATTCCTGAGCCCACCACAAAAATTCCTTTTGAATGCAAGGTATTATTTGAATGACAGTGTCCAAATCCTGGCAGTGCTGTGTCCATACATTTTTGAGATACCATTGTAGCTTCCTCATATGCAGTTTGGCATTGGGAAGCACCAGAATACAAGATGCCATGAACCCTAATGCTTGAAGGACTGTCCTTGCAGTCAGCACGGACTGATGAGATAGTTGATGGAAGTAAAGTGACAGACTGTTTTGTTTGTCCGGGGTTAAAAAGGCCATCTGGGCTGCTGTATTCAGTCTTACACCCAGAAAGCACATGTCTTGAGAGGGTACTAGACTGGACTTTATTTCGTTCACAGAATACCCTAGGCATCTTAGCACTGCTATAACATATTCCAGATGCTGTAGAAGGACTTCCTTTTCTTGAGCCAGAATCAGGCAGTCGTCCAAGTAAGGATAGATTTGAATACCTTGAAGCCTGAAGTAAGCTATCACTGGAGCCAGAACCTTTGTGAATACTCTGGGCGTAGATAAGCCAAAGGGCAATGCAGAGAACTGATAATGAGAATTTCCAGCCGAAAACCGCAGATACTTTCTGCAACTTAGCCTTATAGGCACATGAAGGTAAGCTTCCTTGAGATCTAAAGTTACCATCCAGTGATCTTTGCCCAGCAGAGGTAAAAGCTGTTGTAACGTCAACATCTTGAACTTGGGAATGTCCAAAAACGTGTTGAGGAGAGATAAATCCAAAATTGGTCTCCACGTGTTCCCCTTCTTTGGTACAAGGAACAGGCGAGAATAAAATCCTAGGCCCCTCTCTGACACAGGGACTGGCTGAATGGCCCCTATGTGAAGTAACTGTAAAACTTGCTTGTGAGCCTCTTTTCTTTGTAGAGGAGGAACGTCTGGCATGCCTTTGAAAGGGGCATTGTATGGAAATAAAATCTGTAACCGTGGTGAATGATATCCAACACCCATTTGTCTTGAGTAATTAAATCCCAATTTTCTTTGAAAAGAGACAGTCTTCCCCAAAGGAGCTGCCAGGCGTGAATCTGCTGGCAGCTGAAAACAGGTCATTGGGTCTGTTTAAAGGACTGACCCCTGCCCTCACCAGAAGTCTGAGCAGGTGAACTCCTGTTCTAGGCCTAAAGAACTTTGAGCCCTGCCCCTACCACGTCTAGACCTACCCCTAGACTGAGAATCATAAGCAGGATATGTCCACCCCTTAGCAGGCCAATTTCTACTAAACTTGGTGGCTGCACCTGCAAAAATCTTTAACAGTTTGCATAGACTTAGCTTTGTCCTCCATTTTCTTTAAAACAGCTTCCACAGGCGAACCAAACAACACATCAGACTGTAAAGGAGCATCCAAAATCCTTGTCTTAACATGCTCAGCCAAATTCTGATCCTTCAACCAGGCATGCCTGCGAAGAACAGAGCTGGTAGCAGCCACCCTCGAGGAGGCCTGTACAGCATCAAAACCACATTGCAAAGAATGCTTACCCACTTGTTCGGACACATGAACCAAATCCAGCAACTCTTTACACTCAATACCTTCCGCCAAAGCATCCACCTTAGATTTCAATTGTGAAAGAAGGTAATTCTGATATTTTAACATGTGAAACTGACAATTCAAAGCTCTCATGGCTAGAGTGGAAGAAGTATACACTTTCTTTCCCCACCTATCCAAAGCCCTTGCCTCTTTATCAGTGGGGACAGGATTTTTAACCACAGAAGCCTTTACACCCTTAGGCCCTTGAGAAATAGTTTCTGGGTCCGCCCTAGGACTCTTAAACAAATATTTATGAGCTTCGGGCACCCTATAATACCTATCAGGCTTAACAGGAGCAGGAGGCAAAGAGTCAGGGTTCAGAGAAGCCTCTGCAAAATTATCTTCCACCACATTCAACACAGGAGGAATAGCTAAAGGCCTATGCTGGGGTAACAACAAGAACTCCCTAAGCCTTTTCCTGGAGTCAGAGTAATCCTGGCCTTCCCATTTAAAGTGCTCCCTCATGGAATGCAAAGTCTCTGAAAATGAGAAATCCTCAGGTGGAGACGCTGTAGGAGTGGAATCATCCACATCAGAATCAGAATAGGTAGGATACTCCTGCAAATCTTCCACAGAAGATTCTGAAGCCTCAGAACACTGTTCAAAACTCTCAAACTCAGGTTCCACCCTAGGCCTCTTATCAGGCGGGGCATAGAACCCTAATCATAGTAATCAAATCTTCTGCCATCTTAAGCATATGTTTCTTAGGCACAGAACCTGAAATGGTAGGAGAAGCCCCCACTGAAGCTGAAGTAGGCCTACCTCTCATAGAAGTTTGGCAACAGAAGGAGAGGCCCTAACTACCTTGGGAAGAGAGGGAAGAACAGTCACCTGAGAAGCCCCTCAGCCTGGCCTACCTCCTGAGAAGGCACATCCTGTAAGAGTATAGTTTCTGCCTGGGACTCCATGGAAACTCCTGGCAAAACCTCCGGCTCCACTGAGCCTTCCAAGGAACCGGCGTCCGGGACTGCGGTTCCTCAACCCTAAACTTCACTGTTTTATCCTTGCGCTTCTTGGAGGCGGCGGGGAGCATCCGACGGCATTTTATAATTACGCTTCCCAAACACTAACCTGGCACAGTCTAACCTCCTCTTAATAGTGCGTTTGTTAAACCTAGCACAAGAGCGGCAACCAACAACGTCGTGCTCAGGCCCTAAACAAGGTATACACAAGGTATGATAATCCCTATGAGGTATCTGTTTCCCACAAGAAATACAGTTATTCACTTTTCTGACATCCGGTAAAATACTGAGGCAAGAAAAACCAAAATGTTCCCCAACGGGTACCTAGCCAACTCTGTTTCGGTCTGAAACTCCGGGAAATATTTCAGTACGCCAACCTGCACTCGCAAAACTGCTTCTGCATCGGACCATGCGGCAAAAAAGACTGAGGATATGACGTCGGTCATGCGCATTAGTACCCTGACGTCCATGCGCCTGACCGACGTCAGCCTTATACTCTGGTATTCGGGCCGACTGGGACGCGGACTATACCCAATAGTCAGGACTGCAGCAATGGAAGACGAAGAACATCGTTATCAACACAAATGTCATAAACTGGTACATAAGGAACTGCCCAAACAAGATGGGGAAATAAAGCTCATAAATCAAAGCATTCCTTATAGCAAAGGACTCAAACTACCTGTATACATGGAGAAATGAATGGAACTGCTGATTTCTTGATTGGGAGCAGAAATTCTAACTAAATGGGAGGATCATCAGTGACAAATTCAAATACATTTGAAAGGGAAACACAGAGCTGCTAAGTACTGTGCCGGAAACACGAAATAATTGTTTGTGCTACCTTTTCAATAGGTTTGTATCTTTCCACCTCTATCCCTCCTCTGAACAGTCTGCAAGGTGTGCATATAAGTGCACAGACCTGTATATATTTAATGCTTAGCTAGTATTTTAAGTAAATCATACAGACCCAAGCTGGTTAGAAAAAGAACTGCAGAAACTAGAGGCTTTTCAAGTATCAGAGCTTCAAACAAATAAGAATTTTGGACTGAAAAACAAAATATTTCAACCAAGAAATTGTGACAAAAAACAAACTTAAACCTGAGAGACAATGGGACTGAGAAGTACAACTATGAAAAATGGTCTACCGAATACATTGGGGGGTATTATGTAGGTTAAGCTTTTTGTACATCAGGTTGTGTGCCTCTTTAACAATACCATCCTGAGTTCCCTCACAGCTTTTATAAGACAGACAAAGTCATCTGTAGGTCCCAAGTGCCAGTAACATTTTAGATCTGCTGAAGTTATGGCTTATAACAGACCAGGCTACAAAGAGAATGTTTTCCCTGATACAACAGAAACCTGGTGATGATAATGAGTCAGTATGTGAGCAGGACCTGGGCTGGGTAAAGTGAGAGAGTACTGCCCTAAGCTGGTAGTTTTAAGCGTTAGGAGAAGCCATAATAGTATAAAAACACAGAAACATACCAGATCCATTTGAGCTTCTTGTTGGTATACTGAACAGTTGAGATTACTGTAATGCTCAATGTGATTTTTCAGCATCTTCAGGTCTTTTTATTATCCATGTTAACATGCATGCCAGTCTTACAGATCCAGTTTGCTACAGGATTCATTAGTGAGGTGTTCAGAACTAGTGAGTTGCCTTCTGTGGGAGGCTTGGTTAACCATTATGAACTACTTGCAGTTCTATACTGGAGAATGTTGGCACACATACAACAAAACAATGGTAATACGTTGTGAAGTGAGTGAAGCTCACTTTGCAGTGAAATTTTAATACTGACAATACGGAATTGCCCCGTTTGTGGCCAAAACTGGTCCTTGGACCAGTTCACTTACTTTAACAAATACTGAATATATAACTAGACAAATGCATAAATCACAAGTCATAAAAAACAGGAAAGTATTTGTTAGGTACACAAAAACAATTCTGAATTTGGAAAGTACAGTTGTGTAGGTTGAACTTACCATAACAGATGTTTGAATGATCACTGCTGCAGTTAACCATAACTATATGGGTAGATTACCATTGCTAACTACATTTGGAAGGTCCTAGCAAAGCTTGATCTGAACCTAAATGTAATGCTTTAGAAAAGTATGTACAGTGGACAGAGTAGCAGCTTCCAGAATATTTCTAGAATCCAACCCTTACCAAAAAGCCATAGATGAATTTAAGACCCTGGTAGAGTGGGCCCTGATCGTGCCTGGAATACATTTGTTATGGCGAGTATAACAAAACGTAATCTGTTTTGACAAAGGTTGTCCCTTCATCTTACCTTCACAAGAAATAAACTGATCTGAAGATCTGAGAAATATAGTTCTGTCAATATAGTAGTAAAGTTGACTGTGGACATCAAGTTATGGAGTACCCTTCCTCCCTCATTTAGATAGGAAGATGGATAGTTTCACTTAAAGTAAACTTGGATACCACTTTAAGCAAAAAAGAAGGATTATTTCTCAGAGAAACCCTGTCCCTATGGAAAAAGAGTAAGGGATGACTAACCATAAGAGCTTGCAACTCAAATGCCTTTGTTCCAGAGGCCAGAAAAATCAGTAAAAACTGTTTCCATGTTAAGAACCTCAAGTCAACCAGATTAGCATGGAGCAAGTGTTAGTTTCTTTAAAACAAAATTAAAATCAAGGAGGAGCCACCAGTTTTCCTGTTGGCATCTTGCGCAAAAGCCATTTCAAGAACATTTTGATACAAGACTGCACTGAAAGAGGAGACTCCATGGGCAGATATGCTGAAATGGTCAATAAATGACCTTAACAGAAGAATAAGAAAGGCCACAGCATACAAATATTTGAAAACCAGATAAGAACTAGCCCTGAATGGGTGTTGGGTATGTTAATGGTACCAACAAGAAATCATTTTTCATTTGCTAATATAGGATGGGCTTTTTTGACTCCATTAGTACCTGCTGCACATCCACAGTAAATAGGTGCCAAAATAAATTAAGACCCCTATCATCCAGGCAGTCAACTGGATGACTGATGTCAGGGTATATCAAATACCCCTGTTTTTGAGTGATTAGAACCAGTCTGTGAGGAAGCGTGTGGCAATTATTCCTGGCCATTTCCAAAAGAAAGGGAACCATGGTGGCCTGAACCAGGAGGGAGTCACCACAATGATCTTGGGGGATTCCTTCTGAATCTTCAGAAGTACCCTGAATATTAGTGGAAAGGGTGGAAAAACATACAGGAACATTCTTGTCCAAAGAAAAGAAAATACATCTGTCTTCCAGGCTTTCTTGCATGGAGTCCTGGAACAGAATCTTGCCAGTTGATTGTTCAGAGAGGAAACATAAACCTGGATTAAATCATGGAAGACATCCTGATTTAGTTTCCATTTGGGAGGATCTGCTTTGGTCCTGCTCAAATTGTCTGCAATACAAATTGTCTGCAATACAGTTTTGTTCTGAAAAAATGTTGGATGCCTGCTGAGTGAGATTGTGCTGTGAAGCTATATCTCTAGCTAATATGGCTAATCTGCAAAGGGAGTACTACTTGGTTCTCCATTGCTTGCTGATGTACTGCATGACTCTGGTATAGTCTAAACACTTGAGGTCCCAGAGACCAAAGATGGTTCAGAGTTGACTGCCTTGATCAGGGCAAGCATCTCCTTGATATTTATGTACTTGCATTTGTCCTTGGTGTCCCACATCTCTGCACTTTTATCCCTCTTGAAAATTCTCCCCACGCAAAGTCCAAAGTGTCTGTGGTGAATGACTGCTTTGAAGCAGGGAAGGAGAACAGAAGACCTAGATTCAAGGATAGCTGTTGTCGCCTCCAAAAGATCTCTTTTCTGACAAACCCCAGCACCAGGATTTGAAAAGATAAAGGGTATTCATCAAACACTGGGACAGCAGAGGAAGACACCAACCAGGAATTAGCATAAACAATCTTTACTTAACACTTTTGTCAAAATGACTTCTTCAGAAATGCAAATTCAAACATTTTTACAACAGCTTATATGCATACAATTTCATGTCCCTCCCACAAATTAATTTAAATTGGATAATTACCAATTGGCATCTTAAATACATCAATGCAGTACATACTAAAAAACAATGAAAATAATAAAAACAAATGCAATAAAACATTTAATGTGTATAAAATTGTGTACCTAACTATACCAACATACTTGCTACTTTCTGTTAAAAAACACTTAATATTAATGAATTCATTAAGATCTGGGAAGCTGTCAGCACCCAATCTAAGTTGCCATACTGATTATTTTCTCTCTACTCCATTTTTTTACATTACCACCCCTTAAATCAACTTATATCTGGGACAGGTCCTCCTCCTCCCTACCCTCCTATATGCCGCCCCAGTCCTTACCAATATTGAGGCCACCACTCTTAACAAACTTCAACAAACTTACCATAAAATAGCCAGGTTCATTACTAACTCCCCATACAACTCACACCACTGCATTGCCTTAAGCCCTCTCCAGTGGCTTGAACTTCCCCAACTATTGCTACTTTATCAAATTTCACATGCTTCACTCTATCCTTTATAAACTCTCCTCCTGTCACTCTTTCTCTGGCTTAGTCTATCTACACTCCATCCCAAACCCTCCGTACTTCTAATCAACTACTTGATATTTACCACCCAACAAAGTCCATAGGCAAACTACTCTATAAACACTCTGTCGCCCATGCCTGGAACAGACTTCCCCTTGACTTCACACACCTCCCACTTTAAAACCAAACTAAAAATATCAATTCCAAGACCTGCCCTTGCAATGAGCCCACTTAGTCCCCCCCACACTCTCCCTTATTGAGGACCCCACTTAGTCCCCCCTTTCACTTCTCATAAGGTATTTGCATAATTCCACACAAACTGCAGAATTATATATTTACTTTGTTTTACTGCTCTACCTAATGCATTATCTCACTGTAAAATATGTTTTTTAATGTCTTTTTTGGCTCCTTCTCCATACTTGGAACTTTAACTTGTTTCTATGGACTCAACAAATGTAAAACATTTGCTCTGTATAATTGTTTCTCACTTCATTATTTTTGTATTAATATGATACTCTGTAATAGAAATGTATTGTTGGAGCTTTTCTCCTCGGGTCTCTACTGAAAATGGGCCACAATAAATAAATAAATAAACTTGTTCCAAGACACTGAAAGTAAATTTTTTATAAGAACTACAAACTACATAATGTTTAAATAAAGCATTATTGTCGTCTTTAGTCCTAATGGCATAGTAATGTTGTTTTATACGTTTATTTAAATTCCTGGTAGTCATACCTATATAAAATGCAGTGACATAAAGCAATATATACTAAATTAGTAGAATTACAGTTAAATCTACCTTGTACACTGATAGTTCTATCTAAATGGGGTAAATTTATAAAGGGTCCCTCATGAATATATCTACAGACATTGCAACAGAAACATTTAGTCATTCTCCTGGGTTTATTTGTTACAGAAACATTTAGACATTCCCCTGGGTTTATTTGTTACAGAAACATTTAGACATTCCCCTGGGTTTATTTGTTAGAGCAACATTTAGACATTCCCTGGGATTATTTGTTACAGAAACATTTAGACATTCCCCTGGGTTTATTTGTTACAGAAACATTTAGACATTCCCCTGGGTTTATTTGTTACAGAAACACTTAGACATTCCCCTGGGTGTATTTGTTACAGAAACATTTAAACATTCCCCTGGGTGCATTTGTTACAGAAACACTTAGACATTCCCCTGGGTGTATTTGTTACAGAAACATTTAGACATTCCCCTGGGTGCATTTGTTACAGAAACATTTAGACATTCCCCTGGGTGTATTTGTTACAGAAACATTTAGACATTCCCCTGGGTTTATTTATTTGTTACGGAAACATTTAGACATTCCCCTGGGTTTGTTTGTTACAGAAACATTTAGACATTCCCCTGGGTTTGTTTGTTACAGAAACATTTAGACATTCCCCTGGGTTTATTTGTTACAGAAACATTTAGACATTCCCCTGGGTTTATTTGTTACAGAAACATTTAGACATTCCCCTGGGTTTATTTGTTACAGAAACATTTAGACATCCCCCTGGGTTTATTTGTTAGAGACATTTAGACATCCCTCTGGGTTTATTTGTTATAGAGACATTTAGACATTCCCCTGGGTTTATTTGTTACGGAAACATTTAGACATTCCCCTGGGTTTGTTTGTTACAGAAACATTTAGACATTCCCCTGGGTTTGTTTGCTACAGAAACATTTAGACATTCCCCTGGGTTTGTTTGTTACAGAAACATTTAGACATTCCCCTGGGCTTGTTTGTTACAGAAACATTTAGACATTCCCCTGGGTTTATATTTGTTACAGAAACATTTAGACATTCCCCTGGGTTTATTTGCTACAGAAACATTTAGACATTCCCCTGGGTTTATTTGTTACAGAAACATTTAGACATCCCCCTGGGTTTATTTGTTACAGAGACATTTAGACATCCCCCTGGGTTTATTTGTTATAGAGACATTTAGACATTCCCCTGGGTTTATTTGTTACGGAAACATTTAGACATTCCCCTGGGTTTGTTTGTTACAGAAACATTTAGACATTCCCCTGGGTTTGTTTGTTACAGAAACATTTAGACATTCCCCTGGGTTTGTTTGTTACTGAAATATTTAGACATTCCCCTGGGTTTATTTGTTACAGAAACATTTAGACATTCCCCTGGGTTTATTTGCTACAGAAACATTTAGACATTCCCCTGGGTTTATTTGTTACAGAAACATTTAGACATCCCCCTGGGTTTATTTGTTACAGAGACATTTAGACATCCCCCTGGGTTTATTTGTTATAGAGACATTTAGACATTCCCCTGGGTTTATTTGTTACAGAGACATTTGGACATTCCCCTGGGTTTATTTGTTACAGAGACATTTGGACATTCAAAGAAAACAACGAACCAGTGAAAATCACACTTTATTGTCTCTAGTGCCTCGGCTCACCAAAAAGCCTTCAAGGAGTAACAAATCACATATATCCAAGGTATATATAGCACTACCGAAGTTAATTATTTAATTAAACATTCAATTAAATATAAAACTAATTGTCTACTTAAAAAGACAGTGTATTAAATCAAACTTTGATTTGAGAAGGGTGCAGCCTTTTTTGGTGGATCGAATCAACATTCACATTCCAGAACGAGTCATCTCAACGGACGTGGTCACCAGAGAGAGAGAACCGACAGTACGACAAACACTCACAGCAACGGGAAATATATACTTAGAACACAGAGTGATAGTGATATAGGTTCTGATTTTCCTCTTTTACCTTCACCAGCAGACGACTGTTATTTTTCGGAACATTTTCGTCCCTATAAAATATATGGGAGGCAACAACAACAGAAAAGAAGTTATACGGAACAAGAACCACAGAGAGGAGGTCCCCCACGCCAATGGCACGAAAACAAAAGGACTAGATGGTACTGATTCTTGTTCTTATCAAACTTTGAATTCAGTTGTTAATTTATCTGGCTGGCATATCAGTGATGAAGTTTTTACTGTTTTAAATCATGGACTTAAATTTGTGCCTACAGTCTTACCGAAAAAATATGAGTGTAAAATAGAGCTATTAAGGTTTGTTCGCAAATTACATTTGTGATATTATTTTAATTGTATTGTTGTTAAAAATGCAGGGCCAAGTGATTTGTTCAATAATTCACTAAGCCCAGATACGAATTCATTAGAAGTTAGTAATATTTCTTTGAATGATTAATTTTTATCTTGTGTTAGTGAATTGAATGCATATTGCACTATAGATACTTCTGCAATTAGTACAAAGAATAAATTTATGCCTCCTTTGTTACATGAAGGGATAAAAAAATTTCAAGTGATGGTAGGTTTTGAACTTGATGCATTAATAGATCATTTAAATAAGAGATGTAAGTTTTAATTTATCCAAAAATGAATGGAAGGAATTAATGAATTTTTCCAAACAATGTGATTTAATAGTAAAGCCCTCTGATAAAGGTAACAAAATTGTTATCATGCATTATACTGAATATTACAAAATGTGTACAGATTTATTAGAAGATGAGTCCATATATTGCGAAGCTTCAGATGAGGCAATAAAAGTAGCCAAGGAAAACTACCTGAATCTAATACAAAGAGGCTTGAGACTAGGTTATTGGTTAGATGTTGAAAATAAGTTGAATATTCAAGATTGTAGTCCAGCCTACTTTTACTGTCTACCTAAAATCCATAAAGACACGATTAATCCCCCGGGTAGACCGATTGTTTCGGTAAGTAATTATTTTTTACATAATCTATGGGTGGTTTTACATCAAGTACTTCTGAAAGAGGCACAGAAACTTCCATCTTATATACAGGATTCTTTTGATTTTTTGAATAGAATCAAAAATGTGATTTGGAATGAAAATATTTATTGGCTGACATTAGATGTTAAAAGCTTATACACCAATATTAAAAACTCTTTTGGAATAGAAGCTTTATATAAACAGATGGGTGATTCACCATTGACGCATTATATTTTAGATCTAGTGAAATTTTGTTTGGAGAATAATTATTTTTACTTTGATAATAAGATTTTCCACCAAATCCAAGGCACAGCCATGGGTGCTGCATTTGCACCCATGTATGCTAATATTTTTTATAGGATTGGTGGAATTTGAATATATTTATACCCACTCATTTGTTAAAAATTATGTTATATATTATTTTAGATTTATTGATGACTTAATTTTTTTGTGTGAGGGAGGTAAATTTGAAGTTGAGAAATTTGAACAAGATATACAAATGAATAGGTTTAATATAATGTTTGATGGTATACAATGTGGTGAGAATGTTTCCTTTTTGGATATCAATTTAAAGGGCATTATAGTTAGATCTGTAGTTACAGGCATACATAGGAAATTTGATTGCCTGAATGAATTCTTAATGGGCACAAGATGTCATCCTAGGCATATCCTGGAAGCCTTACCTTATAGTGAATTCTTAAGGTTATCTCGTATCTGTAATGATGAAAAAGATTTTCTAAATGAAATAAAGAATACTACAGATATGTTTATAAGAAGGCAATATGATAGACAATTAGTTAATTTGAGTATAAATAAAATATTTGATAAAAGATATGAGGGAATTAATATGTTGGAAAAAACAAAATAATAGAATTAATATGAGTAATAAAAAAGAATTAGAAGAGATTTTTATGGTCTCTACATTTAACATACATAGTGAAAACATTAAGAAATGTATCTTACATTTTTGGAAATTTTTACAAAATTATAGAGAACTTAATGATTTAATAAATAAGAAATTGAATTTTGCTTATAAAAGAGGCAGAAATATAAAAGACATGGTAGTGCACACGAAATTTGTTAGGCTGAGGGAGAAAATATATAAACAAATTGGTAATAAGGGAACAGTACCATGTGGAAAATGTAAAGTTTGTCCCTTTGTAAAAAATTTTTTTCCTTATATTAATGGAAATAGTTTTAAACCTAATGGTCATTTTAATTGTACAACGGAGCATGTAATATATGCCATTCAATGTAATTGTGAAAAATTTTATGTAGGTCAAACTAAAAGAACGTTTAAAGTTAGAATTTTGGAGCATTTAAGGGACATAAGAGCAAATAAAATAGAAAGCCCTTTAGCTCGACATTTTGCTGAGTATCATAATGGAGAATGTGATAGTTTGAAGGTTGCTATTTTAGAGCAGATTATTATAAATGAAGCTAGTGAGAGTAGAATAAAAAATGTTCTTTTAAAGAAAGAATTGATTTTTATTCTAAGATATAATACATTGAGTCCTCTAGGGTTAAATACTGAATGTTGTTGGAAAAGTTTGATTTAATACACTGTCTTTTTAAGTAGACAATTAGTTTTATATTTAATTGAATGTTTAACTGAATAATTAACTTTGGTAGTGCTATATATACCTTGGATATATGTGATTTGTTACTCCTTGAAGGCTTTTTGGTGAGCCAAGGCGCTATTGACAATAAAGTGTGATTTTCACTGGTTCGTTGTTTTCTTTGAAGTTCGTGGTACAGTTTGGTGTCCTGCAAGTTGTTCTTCTACATTTGGACATTCCCCTGGGTTTATTTGTTACAGAGACATTTGGACATTCCCCTGGGTTTATTTGTTACAGAGACATTTGGACATTCCCCTGGGTTTATTTGTTACAGAGACATTTAGACATTCCCCTGGGTTTATTTGTTAGAGAGGTTTAGACATTCCCCTGGGTTTATCTGTTACAGAGACATTTGGACATTCCCCTGGGTTTATCTGTTACAGAGACATTTGGACATTCCCCTGGGTTTATCTGTTACAGAGACATTTGGACTTTCCCCTGGGTTTATATTTGGACATTCCCTTGGGTTTATCTGTTACAGAGACATTTGGACATTCCCAATGGGTTTATCTGTTACAGAGACATTTGACATTTAGACATTCCCCTGGGTTTATTTTTACAGAGACATTTAGACATTCCCCTGGGTTTATTTGTTACAGAGACATTTAGACGTTCCCCTGGGTTTATTTGTTAGAGACATTTAGATTTGTTACAGAAACATTTAGACAGTCCCTGGTTTATTTGTTGCAGAAACATTTAGGTTTATTTGTTGCAGAAACATTTACAGTTTATTTGTTAGAGACATTTAGACATTCCCCTGGGTTTATTTGTTACAGAAACATTTAGACATTCCCCTGGGTTTATTTGTTACAGAAACATTTAGACATTCCCCTGGGTTTATTTGTTACAGAAACATTTAGACATTCCCCTGGGTTTATTTGTTGCAGAAACATTTAGACATTCCCCTGGGTTTATCTGTTGCAGAGACATTTAGACATTCCCCTGGGTTTATTTGTTGCAGGCATAAATTTCAAAGTTTCATTCTTTACTAACAAGTTCTTAATGGAGTTAGATTTTTTATATACAAAAATTACCTAAAATAGTAGATAATTTGTTATTGCCTAAAATAATCTTCCCATTATTAGTAACTACTGACTTACCCAGGGGAATGTCTAAATGTTTCTGTAACAAACAAACCCAGGGGAATGTCTAAATGCTTCTGTAACAAACAAACCCAGGGGAATGTCTAAATGTTTTTGTAACAAACAAACCCAGGGGAATGTCTAAATGTTTCTGTAACAAATAAACCCAGGGGAATGTCTAAATGTTTCTGTAACAAATAAACCCAGGGGAATGTCTAAATGTTTCTGTAACAAACAAACCCAAGGGAATGTCTAAATGCTTCTGTAACAAACAAGCCCAGGGGAATGTCTAAATGTTTCTGTAACTAACAAACAAACCCAGGGGAATGTCTAAATGTTTCTGTAACAAATAAACCCACGGGAATGTCTAAATGTCTGTAACAAATAAACCCAGGGGAATGTCTAAATGTTTCTGTAACAAATAAACCCAGGGGAATGTCTAAATGTTTCTGTAACAAATAAACCCAGGGGAATGTCTAAATGTTTCTGTAACAAATAAATAAACCCAGGGGAATGTCTAAATGTTTCTGTAACAAATAAACCCAGGGGAATGTCTAAATGTTTCTGTAACAAATAAACCCAGGGGAATGTCTAAATGTTTCTGTAACAAATAACCCCAGGGGAATGTCTAAATGTCTCTGTAACAAATAAACCCAGGGGAATGTCTAAATGTTTCTGTGACAAATAAACCCAGGGGAATGTCTAAATGTTTCTGTAACAAATAAACCCAGGGGAATGTCTAAATGTCTCTGTAACAAATAAACCCAGGGGAATGTCTAAATGTTTCTGTAACAAATAAACCCAGGGGAATGTCTAAATGTTTCTGTAACAAATAAACCCAGGGGAATGTCTAAATGTCTCTGTAACAAATAAACCCAGGGGAATGTCTAAATGTCTCTGTAACAAATAAACCCAGGGGAATGTCTAAATGTCTCTGTAACAAATAAACCCAGGGGAATGTCTAAAATGCTTCTGTAACAAATAAACCCAGGGGAATGTCTAAATGTTTCTGTAACAAATAAACCCAGGGGAATGTCTAAATGTCTCTGTAACAAATAAACTCAGGGGAATGTCTAAATGTCTCTGTAACAAATAAACTCAGGGGAATGCTTTCTATATGGCCAATCTACTTACCAAAGGCATTTCTGCTAGACTCCAAGAACTCTTAATTCCCCTTTACTCATATGTTATCAGACCCATTAACGAATATAATGCACCTTTTGGCATGCATTTATCTAACTAGATCACACAACTTGAGAGACTTTGGAGATTCATAACTAAAAAGATCAGTGGCCATAAGAGACTGGCAGCCCTTTCTCTGTATGCAGCCTCTTGCAGACTCTTCTATACAGCCTCTTGCAGACTCTTCTGGAGAGGTTCATGTCCAGCTTTTATGCCATGAAAGCTCCAACCCTATTTGATCTCCTATTCCTTTGCAGAAGTAATGTTAAAGGAACTCAACCTTCAACAGCAGATAAAGAAGACAAATTGGTTTGATAGATTCATATCCCAACATGTCCCTCACCTCTGGGACAAACTTCCACTACATATCAAGCAGAACAGGACCCTTGCAAACTTCAAGGTAAAAAAAAAAAAAAAAAAAAAAAAAAAAAAATTCATGGACAGCCACAAATTTTCTCCAGTCTAGAGGGAAGTTCTCTATAGGGATTTTTTGGCTAGGCTTGAAATGATCAGTAGATTGATTGAATAGTACTTACTAATGAACTAAAACCATTCTAAGGTAAACTAAAGCCACAGTCAGACAGATCAGAGACTGGTTATCTAGGAGGAAGCAAGACAGAACAGCTCAGTCACTCTTCTAAATGGGTAAATCTGTCTAAAGGTGTCCCAAAGGGATTAATATTGTGTCTAGTGTTAGTTGCTTTTGCTTTTCCTAGAAATACCCATTGCTGGTTCTCAAATGACAGTAACTACAAAACTGGTACAACACTTTACACAAATGAAAAATATAGGGAACCTAAATAACTACTTAAATATTCTGTTCATGGGTACCAAAATATTTATTAAAACTGATATCCCTTGAGCAAAAGGAGTCGTCTGTCATTCAAGAATGAAAGTACCTTTAAGCTTCATCATCCGACATAATGCAAACTTTAGGTCAAGCCTTTTTCTGAAGAATAAGGTAAATAAGTTATTAGGTCTGCCATTCATATCTTTTAGCTCTAGGGATGCTATGGTTTTGTGCAACTTGCATAAAATCATAATGTGACCAACCCTACTAAAGTTTATGCTTCTATTCATAAACTGAGGGACATCTTTTGGAGTAATTCCAAAGAAGTTTATTAATAGACTAGCACTATTAAAAAATAAGGCTAATTGAACAAACAATAAAGCTTTACAACATTAAAGATGGATTTATAAGGTGTAAACCATTATATTTTAATACTTTGAAGAATGAAGGACAGAAAAACTTGTTTTTGGTTCCATTATACACTGGCTTAGAATCTTTTAGTCATAGATACGAAAAGTATATGACCACTTTAAACAATGCTATTAAAATAAATTCTTACACAGTCATCCCATAGACGTCAGAACAAGCATTTGATGAATATTGGACCGATAACATATTCATTACAGTTTAAAATGAAAACTGCAATGGTTTGGTGAGTTTGCACTTCATATCAAGGAATCTATGCTCATTGAATGTCACTGACCTAGAACACAGCAATCCTGAACTTATGAATCTATTTAAAATGCTATTTCTAGGTTTCTCTTTGGTAGAGGACAGTCTCAGCCCTGCCATTATTTATAGGGACATATCAAAATGTGTCATCCTAGACATAGTATCACCACATTCAAGTTTAAAGCAGACATGACAGCAATAAGTGGGGTCTGAATCAGATCCTCCATCAAAATAGGTTCAAGGAAGCTGCACGCTTTCCAGGGCCTTATTTGGATTGGAATAAGGGCAGGTAAGATAAGCAGCTGAGAAGCTTAAGGCCACTATGATAAAGGAACATGCTTTTGCCACATTTATCTGAATCTCTGGATTCCCTGGTGGCAGGCAAGCAAAATGACGTGGTCACTGCAGTTTATGCTGGACCAACAAGAAGACTAAAGAATCAACAAGAATGTCTGGCAAAATACTATTTCCAATCATCTCAATTCCTGTGAAGGGCATCTGCCTCCTTGAAGGCTGCAAGAGCAGAATCATAGCGTTACCAAGCAGACAGAACAACATACCTGATAACCAGTTTCATATGTGGCATTGCCCAAGGTTCTTCCACTTGATTGCCCGGATGAACCGTTAGCATTTCTGGGGGGGGGGACTAAGAATCAAAGCCAAGACATATCTACCTATGAGGTCTGACCAAAGAAGGGGGCACATGGGGGGGAATGGAGTGCAGGATAGGAGGTTTCACTATCCTTGTCAGTCTCAGAAACAGCAGTCACCAGTTTCATCAGATTCTTTATGCTGGCTTGAGAGACAGGGAGTACCACCACCCCACCCCCAGCTCAAGGCATCATCACACACAAGTCTGAGTAAATGACTGTCACATGTTGGGTGCTGTGCAAGTGGGAAAGTAGAGTTGTGCAAGTAAAGTTAGCGTTAGAGTAGATGTTCGAATGATCACTGCTGCATAAAGATAAGACAGCCAGACAGTTTCCAAAGCTTTAGGGCACCTTCTACACTCCCAAACCATTTGTCAGCTTGAGCTAAGCTGAGTAAAAGTCAGGTACGGTCTCCAAGTACTTTAAAGCTTTCATGCCAACAGAGAGGGAAGCTAAAGCACTGAGAAGGACAATGCTAGGAATAATAAACGTCCACACCGTGTTATAAAACATACAAAAACAGGAAGGGGATTGACTACTGCAGTGATCATTTGAACATCTACTGTCATGGAAAGCTTACATACACAACAATACTATATAATTCATACAAATCACTACTGCAATAGCCTAAACTACATTGGTAGATGGCTTGGGAGGAAGGAAGATGGTTCAGGAGCCCCTAAGGAAAGGTCATAGCAAAGCCTGTCCTAGACCTGAGAAGGAATCTAGTTTATAAAGCTTTATAAAAGTTTGCACTGAGAACCAAGTTGTTACTTCTAGAAAATTTTTTTAGAATTCATCCTTTTCCAAAAAGCCACTAATGAAACCAATGCCCAGTCTGTTGAAACAGACTGCCCCTTTTCGTACAAGAAAAGAACAGATCATAAATCCTACAAGACTTTTTCTGAAAAATAAATACCAGAATTATCTGTGGGTGCCCAAGGTAAGAAATTTCCCAACTCCCGCAAATTAGACTCTGGAAGGAAGAAAGGAAGATGGATATTTTGGCTAGAAGATAACTCAGATATCATTATATGCCTAAATAAAAGATTAGTTCTAAATGATATCCTACTTTTGTGGAAAATTAGAATAGGGTGATCCGCTATAAGAGGCTACAACTCACACATATTTCTGCAGAAAGTCAGAACAATTAGTAACATTGTATTAAATGTGAAGAACCTCAAGACGGCCTGATGAGCTGATTCAAATGGAGCAAGACTTAGTTACACTAACATCACATTCATACCCCAATGAGGAGCCAACTGAAATCTAGGAGGCTTCATATGCAAAACATTTTCACATTAGACTGACTGAAAGTGAGGGATCAATGGGCAGACATGCTGAATTTGCAACAGATGAATCTTGACAGCAGAGAAAAACAGGCCACAGGATAGTAACTCTCACAAATTACTAACAGAGAACACTAGCCCTGACTTGTGTCCCTGTTCTTTTCTTGGCACCAACTAAAAAAGAAAAAAAACTTTTCCCTTTGCTAATAAACAGTTTTCTAGTAGCAGGATTTATTGCCTTCTTTATATCTGCTGCACATCCTCATGAAAAAGGCGCCAGAAAGGTATAAAAATTCTAAGATCTACGCAGTCATAGTTGTTACAGTCGAGATCTATCAAACATCTCAGCCTGAGAGGAGTTTGTGGTAATTGCCCCTGGCCATTTCCAAAGAAGAAATTACCACTGTTGCCTGGGCCAGGAGGGAGTCACTATAACAGTCTTTGGAAAGTTCTTTTGTATCCTCAAAAAGACCCTGAATATAGTTGGAAAGGGTGGAAAAGCACACAGAAAATGTCCTGTCCAAGGAAAGGAAAAGGTATCTCTCTTCCAGGTCTTCAAGGATAGGGACCTGGAGCAGAAATTCTCCAAGAATTAGTTAAGAGTTGAGACAAAAGATCTTTTTAAGATGATCCCCACAGATGGATCAAATCTTGGAAGACAATTTAATACAATTTTCATTCAGGAGGGTCTGTCCTAGTCCTGCTTAGCTTGGATGCCACACCATTTGGCTACAACATTATAAAAGATGCCTCCTAGAGTGAGTTTGTGCTGAAAAGCTATACCTCAAGCTGACATGGCTAGTATACACAGAGAGTAAGAACTGATTCCTCCTCGCTTATGTACCACATCACCATGATGTTGTCTGTAAACACCTGTAAGGCTCACAGGGACCAAAAATGAGAGAAATACATGTTCTCAACTCTTGCTCTCTCTCTTGAACTTCCACAACCTCTATTATGTGTGTGTGTTTTGGTCTATCTTGTCTGTATCAGAGATCTTACACTTTTATTCCCATAGACACTCCTCCCAAACAAAGTCTGAGGCATCTAGTGACAGAGTATGTTGAAGCTAGACAAGAGAATGGGAGACCTGGATTTCGACAAAAAATATGTCTCTTGTATTAAAAAAAAAAAAATCCCTATTCACAAACCACAAAACCGGAAACTGAACTGCTCAGGGATGTAGATTCTGGTATACAAATTAAAGGTACTACTCGATTTTTGCCATGGAAAGTCTTGCAACAGATATCATGAGAATCATTGAGGCCAGAATTGTTAGGAATTCCCTTACTGAGACAGTAGTCTATTTAGAAATAGATCAGGAATAACCCCAAACATAGATCTACTTTTTCCAGCAGAAGAAAAGCTCTTTGAACTGAGATGCTTTAGAGACAACACTGGAAATTATCATGTGAGAATTAATTAAAAAGATCTGTAAATAGGTGATCCCTTAACCAGTGAGAGATTCCTGACACTTTGTAAAAACACTCAGCAAAGAAAGGTTGTCTAAATATGGAAATAAGTGAGCAGTATGCATTAGGCTATCACAGGAGCTACACACTATTTATGTACCTTTAAATTAGGAGATAGACCAAAGGGTAATGCAGAGTAAATGATACTGTGATGCAGACTCAGAAAACATCTAGAAAGTCTGACATGAGGATCAAAGAATGTGATGAAATGATCTTTTGAAAGGCCACAGTGATAAAAAAACATATAGAACTTGGTATAAAAAATAAAACTGATTAAAAAAGTTTTCTTTAAAAAAGGAATAAAGAGTTTCTAACAACCCCCTGCCAGAGTACAAATTCCATCACAGGAGGAAAAAAGAGTAAGTCTGGCAAGCGAGGGAGAATTCCTCAAAAAGGAGGGAGAGACTCCCACTTCCAAAGAAGCCTTGAAGAATTTAAGACTTGCTGGAAGAAGGGGGGGGGGGTCTTGTAAATTTTCATACAGACTTATTTAAAATTGTCTTTAATTGTTGGGGATTCCTCTATTTTTTTTTTGGAAACTCCCTGCCCTTTTTAAATATCTGCTTACCAGCTGCTTGCTGGGACCGTTGATTTTGTCTTAAAAGAAGTAGCACGGGGAGCATTAGATCCTTAGGCCAACCTGGATGGCTGAAAAACTATGAGAAGCCATGAATCAGCATACCTCTCTCATCCACTTCATACAGAGATCTGAAGCAGGTAGTCCAAAACTTAACTTTCTATCCAAGGGAGAAATCAAAACTTCATTTCTAGCATCTTTTGGAAGGTTTTGAGAACACAACCAATCAAACCTTCTCAAAACAGTTTCAGTTTCAACAGCCCTGAAAGTAGAATTAGCAAAACCATAAGTAGGTTTCAAGAGTGGGTAACCACTTGACACACATAAGCAATCAAGGCTGGCTGTCAAACAAAATACAGACTGTGACAAACCTCCCCCAGAGTATAAAGAACAGAAGGAATAGGAGAAGGTTCTGGAATTCCAGTCACGATAAATCATAATACATCCTGGGGTTCTAAGAAACATCACTATTTTCCCATTGAAATATCAGTTTCATTATCGAAATAGTTGCAGAGAAAAGGGACCCTTGAAAGGGGCTTGCTAAAGCCACATTCTCCTCAGGATCAGAGTCAGAAATCTGTGGAGACGAAACACAATCTGCACGTAGCAATCATTTTGAGTTTCATTTTTTTTTAAATTTCTTCAGAAAATGAGGAATCCCCTTTTTCTTTTACCAGAAATAGTTACACAGGAAGGTTGAAGGGCCTGCACTAAACCTTGAAATAAGCCTGATAAATTATTCCTGTCCAGGAGAAGTGAGTCAGTATAAAACATATGTTTAAATTTTGTTTAAATTTTTGTTTCTTTTTGTCAGGAATGTGTGAAAAAAACAGAAACATTATTATCAGGAAAAACTTCCCTAGGGATGGCAACAACGTTCGGGCCAGACAGAGTAGCATGCTGTGCCCCTTCTCCCAGGAATAACAAGCGTCTCTCCCTTGCCCACCAAGAGTACTCCAACAGCTGCAAAGAATGTGTCGTATCCCCCTAAACCATGGTAGCTGCATGTACTACACCAGCAGGACCCAAGTAAAAGAGGAGTGGTCCTTGGAATAAGCTTTGCTCACAGCAGAGTTTCTGTAGTTAAAAGGAGGAGGAATAACCAAGGAAAAAGTAGGTTATTCCATGGTAAAGCTAAAAAAATGTCTAGTTTCCCAGGAAGTTTAGCAAACGTAATTGTTAAAATACCCAAGTTGTAAAAAAAGTAAAAGTAACTTTTCCCTACTAAAACAGTAACAAACACTTTAAACACTTCTTAGCCCCCCAAAAGTAAAATAAACCAAATTGCAGTGAAGAAAAATTAATTTAAAGTAAGTTTTAACAACATTTTACCACAAAAGTAAAAGGTGACGCTCGCATTTAAAACAAATTAAAAATTACACGACAGTCACTAGAAATAAATTCTCCTACCTTTGAAATCAATATTTTTATAGAAAACCTGCAAATTCTATAATAAGAGTACAGTGGAAGGTTATTTCGCCAAAGGGAATTTATCTGCTCAGCAACAGAACAGAGTTAGCTGACTACTGATCCCTGAAAGCCCACAGAAGAGCACCATCTTTGGCAGCAGGAAAGCTCTGAGGGGCTTAGCACCCATACCTGACTTTTAGTGAGCTCAGAGCACATTGATCAATGGTTTGGGGGTGTGGACAATGCTCTGAAGCTTTGTAAGCTGGCCAACTGTTAGCAGAATAAAACTCATAATTTAGGCTATTGTAACAGTGATCCATATAAAGAACATCTGATGCAGGAGTGTGCACCCAATAAGGGTGACATGCAGTGGGAGCAACCTGCACAGGATTCAGTACTGGCACTCATTCCACATCCATGACTCACAATCCCACCATACATCAAGCAACTCCCTGAAGCTTAAGCCTTGAACTAACATGCTGTGGTGCAGGACAACCCAGCTGTTGAAGCTGAAAACTACAGCACGCTCAAACTATCACTTACTGACAATGAACTTAGCATCAGGAGGTCTTGCAAGGCAACTACAGTAAGAGACATGCCTCCAGGTTGCTTGGGGTCTGGACTACTTTCAAGCTTTGGTCCTTGTGACAGTGGTCTACTGAAGACCTGAGACTGAAACAGTAACCTATCAATCTTCATGCAACCTCTGTATTTTTCATGATGGCAAGGCAGGTTAAAAGCTTCTCCCTTTAGTGTCTCCAAGTGGGAGTGTTAAACTAATGGCACTTAAGGCAGTGCTCACACTGTACTCATTCCCCAGAGGAAAAAAAGGCAATGACAGTTTCGACCTTAGCTAGTAACTGGATAGCCAGAAATACACTCAGTGAATATGTATCTAGGCATGAAAGCATTCACTAAGAATTATGAGGCCACATACCTGAACTATGCAAGCTAAAGAAAAGAACTGTGGGAATTCATGAGCTAGGCATGCTTTTCTACATGGCAGGGTTGAAGGTTCACATAATGGTTAAGGTGTTTACCTCACGGACAAGCAAGTACAGGGTTTGATTCTCATCAATGGAAATTAACTAGGCTGAAAATGGTCCTCAAGGGCAGCTAGCCTAGTACTTACCTATGAACATGCACTAGAATAAGCATGCATACTGTGGTGTAACACACACAATTCAAAATTCATAACTCGCCATAAACCAAGAAAAAAAATCAAGGCTTGACCACACCAACAGTCTGGGGGAAAAAGTGCACTTTAATAAGAATATAGGATAAACACAATATGGTGAGCACTTTAATCTGAAATTTAACAGACTTCGTCAGAGTCTGATGTTGGTGTGGGCAAGCCTTGATTTTTAACACACAACATCCTCTAAGCAAAATGCTAAATTACCACTGCTAGAGGCAGAGAATTAACCCAGTCACAGCACTCACCAAGGTAGATCCTGAAATTAAAATTGATTTGGTTTTGCTCACCTATATAGTTTTGCAAAGAGTCTGTACGTATATACATTTTTGACCTGAAAAACCAGGGGAGTAGCTACTCAATGAGTCAGACATGACTTCAGTTCCCTGGATATTGCTAGGTAAACTTTGTATGTAGCAAGTCCAAGCAATTTGCAATTTCTGTACTTTTATCCACATTAGTATGAAATGATACTGACTGGATAACCCATGTAGTTTAGATGAGGAAGGCATAGCATATTAGTCTCTGGCTGACACAGTTTGCAAAACAGAGAGGGATAACTCCCTCTCAGTTTTATGGTCTGAAGTTCAAGTCTTGCTTCTGGATACTATATGGGTGAACTCTGTAGAGTTTCCTAGTGGTGGCTTAGTTTTTCTCTAATAAGAGTACCTCTCATTTCCCCAAAAATACTACTCACTGTGACAGACTGCTCTAAAACACTGACCCAAAGTTTCTACTGCAGAACGTTTCTCCCTGGGTGTCCCATGTAAAGCAGCACTTGGCCCAGGAGGATTAACACTTAACAGAATTAAATCTAAACCATCTATATAGTCACAGAGCAAGGCTAATTCTGTGTTGGTGTTTATTTCCTCTCACCTGAATGCATCCAGTGGAAGTAACAGAAGCATGCTTAGACTACAGGTAGATGCAGCAGGCTGTCACCTGCTTATTTCATGACAAATGAAATATAACAACAATGAATTTGCTAGCCATTGCCTGGTATGGTTGGTTAGCATTACTGCAGGAATATAAACAACTGTTCACAAGACAACTGCACAAAATGCAGTTTTGTACTGGCTTTCTTACAGGAGCATAACTTAAAATATATACCTCCGTGTCAAAAATATGTTTTAGCCACATTTCTGGTGTGGTACTTGTAATCAGGCCTGCAAAGGGTCAGCTTTAATTCTGAGGATCTTAGCACCTATGCATTATATCCCATCTGTCTTATTCTGGCACATTATGGATACAGTATTTCTTTACAGTGAATGGAAAGATGAGAAGATAAAGTTGTGGGGTGGGGGAGGGGGGCTGGCAGAGAGAATTTAGTGATTTAATGTATTACATTTCTTTTTCCTGCAAAATTATATGGAAAAATAGACCCCACCCAGACAGACTGCACATTCAGATATAGCGTTGGAGCAGCATTCGTATTTGCATTGCAAAAGTCAATCACAGCCTCAACAAAATTTTGTAATGATGTCATTAATACAGTACAACAAAGATATTCACATCATGGCATAAAAATGCATGAACAAAAGGGTTATAATGAAATGTTCTTTATGGCAGTCATGCTATAGTACATCACTGACACAGGATGGCACCAAACTAGGAACTTAACTGAGTAAAAAGGCAGAACCAGACAGTGCAAACTATAGTGAGATAATTTAAAACTAATTAGAAGCAATAATTTTAAACATAAAGACTGAAAAAAATGGCTGGCCATACACTATAAATGGTTGCAAATAACCACATATATTAGGGCTGTTAGCCAATAGGCATTTTCTTATTTTCCTGTTATAAGAGAGATTATTGCATACTCTGAAACAGTTCTGTATGAATACTTGTATACAACCCTTTACCCAATGCACATATAAATGCACATATTAGAGGCTGGCAAGTTTAATAGCACAGACACTATGCCTTGTGCACACACACCTTTTCATGACTGTTTCTTCAAGACATTTATGATTTATGTTAATTAATTAATCAAAAGAACATTTCCTCCCTTACCTGTACTGAAGTGCAGGGAGATGGCACTAGACTTCATTGTAATTCCTCGAATCTGTTCATCCTCCCTGCTGTCCAGGTACCTCAGCTAATAAAACACACACATTGAAAAGATTATATAATTAAACCAAGAAATACAATGGTAAGCTATTTGACAGTTCTTACATCAAAACAAGAATGTGATTCCACAGCAACCAACTCTTAACTTCAAATATTATTAAACATAACTAAACAGGAAGTTATGTGAGAACTGGAAATTTTAACCAACAATATGACAATGCTCTCCAATCTGTGATAAAACTGTTGGCAAGCTACTGGACTGAGGTACCTATGCAAACAAAGAATAATTTTATAGATTAACAAGAAGAGCTTACAGGATGAATATAACTTTTACTTTACAAATAGCTTAGCTAGCTAGGAGACTGGTGAAAACACTGGAATCTATGCCTATGAAAAGGTTTGTATTTGGCTGGAGTTGATTAAAGGATTAAAAGTCATTCCAGAAAGAGATTGTTAGGAAATGAAGACATAATAAAATAAATTATATACTAGCAAAAATGTTTATAGAGCAATTAAAACAGCAGTAGCCAACCTCAGAAACCAAAATGAAAAGCAAAATCTCCTAAAAAAGGAGACTTTCTTGGACAAAATGATATAATAAATAATATCCTGTTGAAGAGCTGTTAATCATATATTTTTTTAGCACTTAAAACATTTACTGCAATGGTTCATAGCTACAGGAACAGTCCCACACCCTTCCAAAACCTGAAGTCCTAAACTATGGACAGGAGTAGTAACCAACTAAACTAATGACAGTCCTACTACAAAACAGCATGTCCAAACCTTCCATGTGGAAGAGACAATGATAACTATACCATAACTGCCACTTTTTAGCAAGTTACAATACCATCCCTACATCCGAATGGACAGTTACTGACAAATGCTCATATTTTTCTAAAGTGACAAGAGAGGCACAGCTAGGGTGGGGTGAAAGGGGAGGCTATCCCAGGACAAAGTGTTAGGGGCACATTCTGACGTGGTAGTGCAAACAATACTGTACTGGCTGTCAAAGCTGAAGCACTTTGCATGTGGTATTCTATTTTGTTTGTCTTATTTAATTTATTTATTTAAATTTTTTTGCTACTCAACTTACAGTTGAGCTACACCAGATCAGGGAAAGTACAGTTTTGTACCTACCATAAATGTAGATGTCCGAACAGGATAGCATCTGCAAGTCCTAACAAATGGGTTGTCCTGTCGTCAGGCAGCCCTTCGGTCGGCCGGATTCCAAAGTCTGGGTCTGGCCTCGGCTGGTGTCGCACTTCACCCGACGTCATCTCTGCTGGTCTTCGGGTATAAAAGCATCAGCCGACGCCATTTTCCCCAGTGTTTCTTGCCCCAGATGCCAGTTGCCCTTTTGGAAGGCTAAATTTTGGGTAAATGCCAATGTTTCCAAAAAAAATAGTAGGCAAACACAAAAAATAAGCATGTATGTACATATATACAAACAAATACACCATAAGAGATCCCCCCCCAGCTAGCTATTAGGAGGGTAAATACCCTAGGAGTACCACAGAGGGGAAGGAGGGTGGGTAATCCTGACTGCAGATGCTATCCTGTTCGGACATCTACATTTATGGTAGGTACAAAACTGTACTATGTCCTTCAAGGATGCATCTGCAGTCCTAACAAATGGGTAGAATACCATAGCCAAACTAGGGGAGGAGGAAGAAGAATTATGGTGTAGTTAGGATCCTTGCAAAACAGCAGTGGCAAACCCTGCTCGGGATCTAGAGTATAGAGGTAAGTTATAATGCTTGGCAAATGTATGCACGGAGGTCCAAGTAGCCGCCTCAATAATGTCCTTGGTAGCCACTCCTCGTAAGAAAGCTGTGGTAGTGGCTGTAGCCCTTGTAGAATGAGGCCTTATGTTCTGTGGAATTTGCTTTCCATGGTAGGAGTAACAGAATCTTATGCAATTTCCTATCCACTTGGAGATTGTCTGTTTGGAAATTGCTTTTCCTTCCCTTCCTGTTGCATAAGCTACTAGAAGCTGGTCAGTTTTTCTATTGCCCTTGGTTCTGTCCAGGTAGTAGCGCAACTGTCTATGTACATCCAAGGTATGCAGCAGTCTGTCCCCCCTGTTTTGTGGATTGGGAAAGAAGGTAGGTAGGTGGATTGCCTGGTTTAGAGACACTCTGGATACCACCTTAGGCATAAATGTAGGATTAGTTCTCATGGACACTCTATCTTGATGGAAGATTAGGAAGGGTTGTACTGCCATTAAGGCCTGTAGTTCAAACCCTTCTTGCTGAAGTAATTGCCAGTAGGAAAGCAGTTTTCCAGGATAGGTGTTGAAGATCTGCTGTTGCTGCTGGTTCGAATGGAGGGAGTGTCAATTTTTCTAGCACAAAGTTCAAGTCCCATGCTGGTAATGGTGGTTTCCTAGGAGGTTTTACATTCTTGATTCCTCTGAGGAACTGCCTGAGTAGAGGATGTGAGAAGACAGGGGGATCGAAGCTGTATTCTGCAGAAATAGCTGATGCATGTATCTTGATGGAGGAATAGGACAGGCCTGTAAGCTCTGCCAAATACTCCAGGATGTTGGCAATATCTATCTTTGACACATCTTTTCCTCTTTCAGTACTCCAAATGACAAACCTTTTACATTTCCTGCATAGTTCCTTCTTGTTGAAGGTCTGCGGGCCTCAAGGATAATGTCTTTAACCCTTTGGGATAAATCTGGGTTAGTTGCTCTTATGTAATATTCCAGGCAGTCAGTTGCAGAGTTTTCAGGTTTGGATGCATGATGTTGTAGTCGCTCTGAGTTAACATCAAAGGAATCAGGGGTAGTGTCCACTTTCCCCCCCCCCAAGACATGCTCCTCAGCAATGGATACCAGTGTTGTCTTGGCCAGTTTGGAGCTATCAGAATTATCCTTGGATGTTCCTCTTTGATTTTCAGTAGCACTTTGTGCATCAAAGGAAGAGGTGGAAATGCATATGCTGTCAGGCCTTTCCAACTGAAGGATAGAGAGTCCACCTTCCAAGCAAGTGGGTGGTATGTCTTTGTGCAGAATTTCTTGAGCTGGTGATTGAGTGGGGATGCGAATAGGTCTATTTGTGGCATTCCCCATTTCTTTGTGATGGCCTTGAAGATGTCCGGGTGTAGCATCCATTTGTGAACATCCGAGGTAGTTCTGCTTAACATGTCTGCTAGAATGTTTTCTTTTCCTGGTACAAATATTGCCTGTAACTGAATGTTGTAGCTCAGAGCCATATTCCATAGGTCCAGAGCCATTCGGCATAGGGGGTATGAATGAGTGCCTCCCTGTTTGTTGATGTACCACATGACTGTGGTGTTGTCTGTCCTTATCATTAATTGGCCTTCTTTGAGAAATGGTCTGAAATTCTGGATTGCTAGTTTTACTGCCAGTATTTCTTTTTGATTTATGTGCAGGTGCAGCTGATCTGGAGCCCATAATCCTTGAATGCATTTGTCCAGCATGTGGGCCCCCCAACCTAGATCTGAGGCGTCCGTTGTGATGGTTTGGCTTGCTTGAATGTTGTGGAAGGGCAAACCTGGGTTTGACTGGCATGCTTGAGCCCACCATAGGAACTCTTGTTTCAGGCATGGGATTAGTGGTATTTCGGTTTCTAAGCTGTACCTGTGTTGAGACCATAAATTCTTTAGGTACCACTGTAGCTTTCTCATATGCAGTCTGGCATGGGGGAGCAGGATTATGCATGATGCCATGAAGCCCAAGGCCTGCAGTACTTTCCTTGCTGTTAGTTTGTTCTGCTTTGTTAATGCCAAGAAGTAAAGAGGGAGTTGTTCTTGTTTTTCTGCAGTTAGGAATGCCATCTGTTTTACTGTGTCCAATTCTGCACCCAAGAATGTTCTTGTTTGGGATGGTATCAGTCTTGACTTTTTTAAATTGACTGTGTATCCCAGGGCTTGTAGTAAGCAAATGACTCTTTGTAAGTCTTGTGTCAGCTTGCTTTTGTTGTCCGCTTGTATCAGGCAGTCGTCCAGGTATGGATAAATTTGGATTCCCTGTAGCCTGCAATGAGCGATTACTGATGCCAGGCATTTCGTGAATACTCTGGGCGCAGTAGATAAGCCAAAGGGCAATATGAGAATTGATAATGCTCTGATCCTGCAAGAAATCTGAGGTATCTTCTGCAATTTGGTCGTATGGGGACGTGCAGGTATGCCTCCTTGAGATCTAGAGTTACCAGCCAACACTCCTTGCCCAGCATGGGAAGAAGTTGCTGTAGGGTCAGCATTTTGAATTTTGGAACAATGATGAATGTGTTTAAAGCGGACAGGTCGAGAATAGGTCTCCAACTTTTCTCTTTTCTTGGTACTAGGAAGAGTCTGGAGTAAAATCCTTTGCCCTGTTCTGTAGGTGGTACCCTTTCCACAGCTCTCATCTTTGTTAATTGAGCTATCTGTTTTAGAGCTTCTGTTTTTTGATTTGGTGGTAGGTTTGGCATTCCTCTTTTTACTGGTAAGGTGTGGAAATGAAACCTGTAGCCTTGGTCTATAGTTTGCAAAATCCACTTGTCTCTTGTGATATAGTGCCAATTTTTTGAAAATAAGGCTAACTTTCCGCCTAAGCGTGCTGCTATTTGTTTCCTGGTAGGCGGTGTCAGAGCCAAGTCACTGTGATTGTCCTGTTGCAGTGGCAGTGGTTGTGTCTGTGCCTCGTTGGTTATTGCCTTGCCACTGGCGTCCTCTGTAGGCACCTCCTCTGGATTGATTTCTGCCTCTGGAACGTCTATTCCTGCCTCTCTGAGATTTAGAGGAGTCTGGAAAGGACCAATTTTTGGAAGACCAGTTCCTGCTAAACCTTGGGGGCTGAACCTGTAAGAAATCTTTAACTGTTTGTACAGATTTTGCCTTCTCTTCCATTTTCTTCATTACTTGCTGGGCAGGAGAACCAAATAGACTGACCTTATCCATAGGAGCATCTAATAGCTTTGCTTTAACATGATCCGCAAGACCTGTTCTTTCAACCATGCATGCCTTCTTATAACTGTGCCAGTCATGGCTGATCTAAATGAAGCCTCCAGTGCATCATAGCCACATTTTAAAGAATGGTTACTAACCTGCTGAATGTTATTCACCATTTCTAAAACATATTTCTTATCTAAGGAATCATCAGAGGACAGTTTCTTAGTTAACTGATCAAGCATAAACTCTTGGTATTGGATCATATGAAACTGACAGTTCAAAGCTCTAGCTGAGAGAGTAGCAGAGGTGTATACTTTTTTACCCCATCTCTCTAAGGACCTGGATTCCCTTTCAGAAGGGAGAGGGTTTTTCGCTGAGGTCGAAGCTACTGCCTTAGGCCCCTGGGAGATAGTCTCAGGATCTGCAAGGGGAGCCTTGAATAAGTGGTGATGAGTGTCCGGCACCCTGTAAAACCTATCGGGCTTGGCAGGGGCTGGAGGTAAAGTATCAGGAGCAGTGCAAACATCATTAAATGCATCATTCACAACAGGAAGAACTGGAGGTATAGCTAAGGGCCTATGTTGCGGTAAGTTATAATGTCCAGGATCCATTTGTCCTTTGTGAAGATTCTTCAGCATCGGAATCTTCATAAGTAGAAAAAGGAGCCTCTGGATGGTCTGTATTGTCTGAATCATCAGAAGAGTCATCTGAGGACACTGGCTCAGGGGGCTCTGCTCTAGGTCTCTTTTCTGGAGGTTGAGAGGCCCTGTCTGGGTGAGATTGGGATCCCCTTATTAAAGAGATGAGATCCTCTGCCAGAGTAAGCATTTGGGAACTGGAACTGGGCCTTTGAGAGGGGGGCTTAACAGGCACAGACTTAGCAGTTTTGGCTGCTTTAGCCCTGGCAAAGGCCTTTATAGACATGGCTGCAGGAGGCCTAGCAGCACCACATGCTGGGGTAGAGACATCCAAAGGGATGGTGTCCGATGATTCTAGAGAAACCACATTAGTAGGCAAAACTTCAGAGGCCGATTCAACTAGGGTAGCAGGAGCCTCGGTAGTAGTCATGGATTCCGCTGAAGATTGACCCGTTTGCTCGGTTTCGGCCGAAACCGAGACACTCGCGGTTTGCTTAACCGTAGTTTCGGCCGAAACCGCGGACTGCGAGTGTCGGTCTTTTTCTTTGCGTTTCTTAACAATTTGAGAAGTCGGAGGATCCGACGGCATAATGTACGCAAAATCAGAGCCGAAAAAGTGTTCAGCAAACTCCGACCGACGCCTAAGCGTTCGTCGGTTGAAAGAAGCACAGGCTAAACAGGCTGCTACGTCGTGGTCTGGGCCTAAACAAGGTAAGCAGTAAGAGTGGAAATCTTTATGAGGTATTTGTTTCCCACAAGTTAAACAGTTATTCACTTTTTCTGACATCGGCTGAGGCAAGAAAGAGTCCCCAACGGGGTACTTAGCTTTTAGAAGTCTTCGAAGTAGTATTCTGTAGTAGTAATCTCTGGATCTGACCGACCGGCACTTGCGAACAGCTTCTGCTTGGGGCGCCACGCGGCAAGAAAGACTGAGGAAAATGGCGTCGGCTGATGCTTTTATACCCGAAGACCAGCAGAGATGACGTTGGGTGAAGTGCGACACCAGCCGAGGCCAGACCCAGACTTTGGAATCCGGCCGACCGAAGGGCTGCCTGACGACAGGACAACCCATTTGTTAGGACTGCAGATGCATCCTTGAAGGACATCTGTACCGGGCACTAGATAAACTGATACTTGTTACAAAATTAACAGTGTACCCAAGCAACTAGATGATCACTACTTGGAAAGTGGGATTCTTTTTTCTCCTCTCAATGGGCAAAAGAGATAAGAGTACTATAGTAAATGTACTCCAGAGCCTTTACAAGAGACAAAAAGACACAGCCCCAAATGATAGGCTTAGTCTAGAAAAGAAACAGAAAATTTTGAAACGGCACTATTTTATGAACTAAACTTTCTGCAATGAACCAAAAACAGATTATGAATGCATGAGGCAAACTGAAAATAAACGTTAAAGCTGATATTGACATTTTGACTAGGTCTTCAGAAGCAGCCTGAAAGACAAAAATAGCTATGGGGAGAAACACAGGAGACTTTATATAAACCCACAGAGATATATTAATGCACCAAAAGTCTAAGGATTATTAAAAAATGTGCAGTTTTTATTTCATGATGAAACAGAAGGCAGAGGTGCAGCCTATTTCTAACATAATGAAGTTCACCAAAAATAACTTCCTGAATAAAAAAGGAAAAAATATAATAGTATTTTTCCATAACTCCCAAATCTCCCCCAAACATGGCAATGGTTACTTCCAAGACAGTCCAATTGGACTGGCACAGGAATCTAAGTCCATAGCATATAAATGTTCTCCTGTATAGTCTCTTCTTCAGATACCTTCACAGGAAGCTATCCATGTCTTCTCAGACTAGTTCACAGTGATTTTTCTCTATTGCAAACAGCAGCCAGAACTGGTGTTCCAGGCAACCTGTCCCGTGTGCAAGAAGACAACTTATCTTGTTTGATATGGCTACAACCCTCTTTTTCAAACTATTTAATTACATAACTGGTTCTATTAACTGAAATGTACAAACAGTTCTATTTACAACTATAAACCATGTTTTAAAGCATCTGTCCTTTTTACATTAACCTGCACCATTTATACACCATTTGCTGATGAACTATCATACTTTGTTACACTGTATACAAATAGATATACTTCTACACATGCTAGTGTGTTCACTCATTACATTTTACAGGAATTCTCTAAAAATAATAATTTATTCACTGAGTCATCATACACTGTATTGCATGGTATTGACGGAGGATGAACTTATCACACAATGTTAAGTGGGGATAAGGCATTGTTTCTTTTCCTTCTCACCACCACTAAGTGATGTTAAAGTTAGTACATTTAGGAATGAAGAATCGGTATGGTGTTTGAGGGGCAGCCTTGCACCCTGCAAACACACTTTTTATATGTAGCTTATTTATTACTTCTTTTTGTTGGCTGGGATAGTCTGGACTGGGCAAGAGACCCTTTTCAGCAGAAGCCCGAGGAGAAAAGCTCAAACAAATGGAAGGTAAATATATATACAGCATTGTGCAAACATTATGGTACTGAAGTGGCTGAAAAAACACTGGAAACATGAGCCACAAAGCATCATAGAAAATGATGACATTTATATCACATGGCATCACCCATTACCAACAGTTCAAAAGATAAATGTTAGAAAATCGGATATAGTGGTCCAAGAAAAGACAAAAGTAGCATTGATCACTGAAATCTATACACCCAGTGTCTACAGTGTCTTGTGTACAGAGAGACACAAAGTATATCAGGATCTACACGCAGAAATGACAGCAATGTGGAAAAAAAGATACCCAGACAGTTCCAATAGTAGTAGGAGCAACAGGTCTTATAAAAAAGAATCTACAATTGTATTTAGATATATGTTACCGATACATGTAACGCCATACGAATTGCAGGAGGAGTCACTACTGGGCACACTGCGGGTACTATGAAGAGCACTTTTGGCTAACATTAAAGACTGAAACAATACTAATTTTATGAACGTTAGTTGTACTTTGACTTAGGAATGGGGTCCATTCTTGTCATGGTATTAGAAACGCAAAAGACATGCAGAAATTAAAAAACAGTGAACTTGACTCCAAGTAGACTATTCTCTATCTGTTAAACGTAGCACTTGCTCCTACAGTACTTATTACCTTGATACGGCACTCTTGTCATAGATAGTACCCCAAAAAGGCAACCCCCCATTTCTCGGTCACCCACGTCCCCGGAATCTTTTAAAGTTTTTTGTCTATTCCTTCTAGCATGTCGAGGATCAGTTGCTAGTGTCCTCTCCTGCTCAGCTGGTGAACCTGGGAATATTGAGGCAATGTTACAATTGCCTCATGTACACAGACAACCCTCTCCTCCTCCCACAAAACACAAATACATGCGAGAGATGCAACTACACGGCCAAACTGGAGGCTGAGCTCTCTCAACATAGGACTGGCAAGACCAGTCAGGAGGAGAAGGTTACCACACACACTATAGACCCAGTCTCACATATTACCATTACAACCTCAAATCATACACATAAACACACAAAGACATACTGGAGGCTCTGATCAAAATCTACCAAAACAGCAGAGCCCACCAAAGCAGACACCCAAACAACCACCACCTCAGAACACAACACCTGCAACACATAGACCTCACAGTCAGAGTGTCAAACAGTCACAGCCCTTAAGGCCAAACACAATGCCAGACACACTAGTCATTGGTGACTCCATAGTCAGACACACTGACGCCCCGCCACCAGACTGAGTAAGGAGAAGGTCACAGTAAGCTGCCTGTCGGGCGCTAGAATCCGCCACATAACGAAAGCACTCAGGTCTCTCAACAGCAGGTACAAATATGATTCAGTCATTGTCCACGCTGGTGTAAACGACCTGAGACGTACCTCCTTGGACTACATGAAAAGAGACATTGAGGAGCTCTCTGATTATGTAGCCCAGACAGGTATGACCCTGACCTTGAGCAGTATCCTACCTTCACCAAGAATGATGCCACAATACAGAGATAAGATGATCAGCTTTAACAATTGGCTTAAACACTGGTGTCATTCAAAGGGGATCCAGTGTCTGTCTGCCTGGGATGACATGCTGGACAAGCCACGCTGTTTCAAGGGACGGCTTGCACCTGTCACCCTGGGATTCGGATATTGGCAAAGGCTCTTGCCACCCCATAGTGCCTTTTTAGGCAAGGCTCAAATTCTAAACCTACCACCCTAGAACACAAAAAGGAAAAACTAAGGGTAATGCTGCTCAATGCCAGAAGTCTAAATCTCAAAATGCACGCACTCGAGGCCCTTCTCAGTATGGAGAACATCAATGTCTGTGCTGTGACAGAAACCTGGTTCAAAGCTCCTGAGAGCACCCCGACGCTATCAGGTTTTACCTCATATCATGCGTTCCGGCCCCAAAATCCGGACAATACCAAGAAAGGAGGGGGGGTATCCATATTCATCAAGGACACCCACACCTCAAGACTGGTGGCAACACACGATGCATCGGAGACCATCCAGGTGCAATTAACCATAGGCAAGACTGCTCTGCAAATTGTAGCATGTTACAGGCCACCCTCACAAACTCAGGAACCTCACATGGCCTTCCTGAAAACACTAGAGGGGATAAATGTATCACCAAACACCATCATACTAGGTGACTTCAATTACCCTAATATAGACTGGGAACACTACTCAAGCCCAAACACCCTAGCCCAAAAGTTCCTGGAATTCATAAACTCAAATGCCATGGAACAACTAGTCACCATCCCCACAAGAGGAGATAACATACTTGATCTCATCATCACGAACATGGGAGCACAATGTTCAACACCGGAGGTGTACCTCACTGGTGAGATCAGACCACAAACTAATCTCGCTGGAGGTCCTCATCCCACCCCACCTGAAATAAAAAGACCACAGTAAAGAACTTCTCAAAAGCCGACTTCACACTTCTAAAGACTAGTGTGGTCTCCTTTAAGGCCCCGAGCAGGAAAACAGTACTCAAGCCGCTGAATCACTTACAAATGCCTTCTACCAGCACCTGCAGGACTGCATGGATAAGGCAATCCCAAGCAAAACAAAGACTCTTTGTACCAAAGGCAAGCATCCAGTCTGGTGGACCCCAGCCATAAACAAACTCTACAACAAAAGGAGGAAGCTACTACAAGATAGAGCAAAATCCTTAAAAGGTAAGACACCCTTGATCACTATAAGTAAAAAACTAAGAGCTCTCATAAAATCATCCAAAGCAAATTTGAGAGAAAAATAGCTAAAGACTCAAAAGACAATCATAAGGCCTTCTTTAGCTATGTTAGAAACCTGGGAGGAAACTCCCAGATATGCTCAGAGCTAGTTCAAAATGATGTGAAGATTACTGATCCTACAGACATTGCCAACATACTGGCTGACAGGTTCAGTGCAAACTTCTCCCTCCCCCAAAAGGAGAGATATCTATACCAAACGATTGCAGCCCCCAAACATCTCCAGCCCAAGTGAGAACTGCTCTCCAAAGCAAAAACACAGCATCCATGGGACCTGATGGTGTCCCCGGCTGTGTGCTCCATGAACTCAATGAGGAATTAAACCCACAGCTAGGACAGCTGTTTAATCAAAGTCTTACCTCTGGATACCGCACTCCAGGAGTGGCGCACTCCAACTCTGGTACCACTTCACAAAGGCGGTGCCTCCACCGACCCAGGAAAATACCAGCCCAATAGCTTGAGAAGGGTTATCTGCAAAGCCAAGGAGAGGAACATAAAGGACCACAAAAATAAAGACATAGGAATTTGCAGACTTTGGATCCAACCCAGTTTGGCTTTGTCAAAGGCAGATCATGCCTTTTAAACTTGGTTGACTTTTTCAAACAGTCACCAAAGCCATTGATGAGCGAACGGCAGTCCATACTGCCTACCTCCTTCTGCCTAAGTCCTTCGTTACAATACCCCATTCTGGTCTCATGGAAAACTCATCAGCTTAAATGTCAACCCATACATCACAAGATGGGTTGCAAACTGGCTGAGTGACAGAACCCACAGGGTCAGAGCTGCTGGCGCCATGTCAGACTCAAAGCCTGTCACAAGTGGTGTCCCACAGGGCTCAGTCCTGGGCCCACTCTTGTTTGGCATCTACTTTTCCTCAAGTACAAGCAAACACAGGAGGGTTATGGCTGACAAAGTTTGCAGATGACTGCAAACTGGGCCATAGTAGAAAACACATCTGACACAGATATCCTTCAGAAGGGTCTCACAGAAACGGATAACTGGTGCCAGAGCCACGGCCTAAAGTTAAATGCCAAAAAATGCATAGTCATACCCTTCGGGAAAAACAAGGTTACCC
>NC_056739.1:1192487046-1192497046 GCF_019279795.1 Protopterus annectens
CTCACAAACTCCCCTTGAGTACCTTGTTCCCCATTGGCCCTTTTTCTCAATTATAAAGGAATTCCCAATACTATTCTAGCATGTCCAAAGGTCAGTTGTCAATCTCCTCTCCGGTCCAGCTGGTGAATCTGGGAATCTTGAGGCAATGTTACACCTGCCTCATGTACATAGACAACCCTCTCCTCCTCCCAACAAATTCCAACACATGTGAGAGATGCAACCATATAGCCAAACTGGAGGCTAAGCTCTCTCAACTCAGTACTGGCGTAACCAGTCAGGAGGAGAAGGAAACCACACTCACTACAATTCCAGTCTCACATAGACCTACCACGACAACAAACCAAACACAAACACACAAAAACATACTCGGAGGCTCTAAATAAAAATCTGCCTAAGCAGCAGAGACCTCCAAAGCAGACACCCAAGCAACAGCTACCCCAAAACAAAACACGTGCAACACATAGCTCACAAAGCCAGTGTGCCGAACAGTCACAGCTCTTAAGGCTAAACAACACACCTGATACACTTGTAATAGGTGACTATCGTCAGGCACACTGACGTCCTGCTCACCAGGCTGAACAAGGAGAAGGTCATGGTGAGCTGCCTGTCGGGTGCTAGGATCCGCCACATAACACAAGCACTCAGGTCACTCCAAGGCAAGTACAAATATGACTCAGTCATTGTCCATGCTGGTGTTAATGACCCGAGACATACCTCCCTGGACTACATGAAGAGAGACATAGAGGAGCTCTCTGAGCATGTAGCCCAGGTGGGTATGACCCTGACCTTGAGTAGCATCTTACCCTCACCAAGAATGATACCACAATATGAAGACAAGATGATCAATTTCAACAATTGGCTTAAGTGTTGCTGTCATTCAAAGGGGATCCAATGCCTGTCAGCCTGGGATGACATGCTCGACAGCCACGATGCTTCACTAGGGACGGCTTGCACCTGTCACCCCTGGGCTTTCGGATATTGGCAAAGGCTCTTGCTACCCCCATAGTGCCTTTTTTAGGCAAGGCTCAAAAGACAAACCCACCTCCATAGTTATCACAAGGGATAAGAAACTAAGAGTAATGCTACTCAACGCCAGAAGTTTAAACCTCAAGATGCACGCACTCGAAACTCTCATTAGCATGGAGAACATCGATATCTGTGCAGTAACAGAAACCTGGTTCAAGGCTCGAGAGCACCCCAGCACTACCAGGTTATACCTCATACCATGCTTTTCGCCCCAAAACTTGGACCGAACCACAAAAGGAGGGAGTATCAATATTTGTCAAAGATACCCACACCTCCAGGTTGGTGGCACAGCACGAAGCATCAGAGACTATCCATGTGCAACTAACTGTGGGTAAAACTGCCTTCCAGTTTATAGCCTGCTACAGACCACCCTCCCAAACACAGGAACCCCACTTGGCCTTCCTGAGAATACTGGTAAATATGAAGGTCTCTCCAAACACCATTATATTGGGCGACTTCAACTACCCAAACATAGACTGGGAGCATTACTCTAGCTCCAACACCCTAGCCCAATGGTTCCTAGAATTTATAAACTCAAATGCTATGGAACAACTTGTTACCACTCCCACAAGAGGGGGGAAACATAATGGACCTGATCATCACCAACATGGGGACACTATGCTCCAGACCAGAAGTGTATTCCTCACTGGTAAGATCAGACCATAAACTAATCTCACTGGATATTCACATCCCGACCCCACCCCCTGCCCAGAAAACCACAGTGGAGAACATCTCTAAAGCAAATTTCACACGCCTCAAAACCGGCGAAATCCTTCAAAGCCCGGGCCTGTGGAAAATACTGCTCAGACCATAGAATCCTTTATAAAGCATTCTATGAACACCTTCAGGAATGCATGGATCATGCAATCCCAAATAAAACCGAGACCCAATCCTCCAAAGACAGGCGTCCTGTCTGGTGGACCCCAACCATAAACAAACTATACAATAGAAGGAGGAAGCTACTACATGATAGAGCAAAATCCCAAAAAGGGAAGGCATCTCTGATCAGTATTAGCAAAAAACTACGGGCACTCATAAAATCGTCTAAGGCCAGCTTCGAGAGAAAAATTGCACAGGACACTAAGGATAATCACAAGGCTTTCTTTAGTTATGTTAGGAACCTGGGTGGGAATTCCCAGATATGCTCAGAATTAGTCCAAAATGACAAAAAATACACCAAGCCCACAGACATTGCCAACATCCTAGCTGACAGGTTCAGTGCAAACTTCTCCTTCCTCTCCCCACCAAAAGGGCAAATATCTATCCCAACAGAGTGCTGCCCCCCTGACATCTCAGATGCTCAGGTAAGAGCTGCCCTCTCCAAAGCAAAAAATACAGCATCAATGGGACCAGATGGTGTCCCGGGCTGTGTCCTACATGAACTCCAAGAAGAGCTAAACCCAAACATAAAACTACTGTTCAATCTTAGCCTTACTACAGGATATGTACCCAAAGAGTGGCGTACAGCAACAGTGGTCCCTCTCCACAAAGGTGGTGTCTCAACGGATCCTGGAAACTATCGCCCCATAAGCTTGACTAGCTTGGTCTGCAAAGCTATGGAAAGGATCATCATGGACCTCATAAATAAAGATATTGGGGACCTACAGACACTGGATCCTACCCAGTTTGGCTTTGTTAAGGGCAGATCCTGCCTCTTAAACCTGGTCGATTTCTTTAAAACAGTCACCAAGGCCATTGTGAGGGGAAGGTGGTCCACACAGCCTACCTGGACCTCGCAAAAGCCTTCGATACAATACCCCACTCGGGCATTATAGATAAGCTCACCAGCTTAAATATAAACCCCTATGTCAATAGATGGGTTGCAAACTGGCTCAAGGACAGAACCCACATGGTTAGAATTGCTGGAGCCATGTCAGACTCCAAACCAGTTAGAAGTGGCGTCCCACAAGGCTCAGTCCTGGGACCTCTCTTGTTCGGTATATATTTCTCGGCGGTACAGGCCAACACGGAAGGACTGTGGCTGACCAAGTTCAAGGATGACTGCAAACTGGGCACCATAATCAACTCTCCAGCCGACACAAGCATCCTCCAAAAGGGCCTCATAGAAACAGACAACTGGTGCCAGAGCCATGGCCTCAAGCTAAACGCCAAAAAGTGTATAGTCATCCCCTTTGGCAAAGTGCACACAAATTACCACATAGGTGGTAATCCATTAAGTACAGAAAAAGTCATTAGGGACCTGGGGACCCAAGTTGATAGCAATCTCTCATTTGACAACCACGTGGCCAAAGTGGTTAGAAAAACATTTTATATAGCCCACCTAATCATGAAGGGATTCACATCTAGATCAGGGAGGTAATGTACCTCTTTACTCATCCCTCATCAGGCCCATAATTGAGTACAATGCCCTTTTGGGATGTACCTTCCCAGACACCTGCAGCAACTGGAAAGACCCCAAAGTACCTCACCAAGAGGATCAAAGGGCTCAAACAGATGCCATATGCTGCCCGGTTAAAGAAACTCCAGCTCTACTCAGTGGCATACTGCCTGCTCAGAGGCGATCTGTGCCTGACGTATAAAGCCATGTCCAACCCGGAATTAATGGACATGCTGCACCTCAGAAAATCCAAATCCCATCGAGCTACGCGCTCGAGACTTGAACCTCAGCACTGAAATAAATAGGACATGCTGGAGGGACAGATTCATAACCCAGAGGCTCCCTTCACTCTGGAATAAAATCCCAGTCCAGGTTAGGCAGAGTCCCACATTGACTCTCTTCAAGAGGAATCTTGAGGAGTGGATGGGAGATCGTAGGTCTACCCCGGCTATCACTTCTGTGTCACTGTTAGACAGAGGCACAGTATACTAACCTCAAAAAAAGGCATAGCAAAATTAATTTAAAATGGGTGGCGAAAGCCAAACACACTCTGGCTAGGCTAATAAATGCCCTAGGGCAGATAGCCTAGTATGAACCTATGAACCTAAGTCTTCTAAAAGCATGTGGGAAAATGTGTTATAGTCTGATTAGACCAAGGTTGAACTTTTTGGCCACAATTCCAAAAGGTACGTTTGGTGCAAAAACTAACACTTCACATTTATTCATTTATTTATTTAATTGTTTATTTCCAATTTGATAACTGGGGAAGTCCACTGGGCCCGAAAGCCCGTTTTCAGTGGAGGCCCGGGGAGAAAAACTCCAAATTACAAATACATTACACACATAAGGCTCTGTGTTCTAAAAACATAGCACATTTAACAATTTACAAAAACATAGCACATTAAACAATCTCCATACAAAAAATAAGAATTTTTATACAATTGTATTGCTAGCATAGAAGAGAGAGAGAAAAAAAGAAATTATACATAGATATGAAATGCAATAGAAGTTAATCAGAGAAGAAGTGTAGGAAAAAGGAGGTGCAAAGAATTTAAAGGTGAAGAGACATCGCACATCACTGAAAGAATACCACCCCCACGGTGAACCATGGTGGTGGCAGTATCATGCTTTGGGGATGCTTTTCTTCAGCTGGAACTGGGCCTTTAGTCAAGGTGCAGGGAATTAGGAACAGTTCCAAAAAACAGTCACTTTTGGCTCATAACCTTCAGGTATCTGCTAGAAAGCTGAAGATGAAGAGGAATTTCACCTTTCAACATGACAATGATCCTAAGCATACATCCAAATCAACAAAAGAATGGCTTCACCACATGAAAATTATAGTTTTGAAATGGCCCAGCCAGAGCCCAGACCTAAATCCAACAGAAAATCTGTGAGGTGACCTGAAGAGGGCTGTGCACAAGAGAAGTCCTTGCAATCTGACAGATTTGGAGCGCTTTTGCAAGGAAGAGTGGGCAAATATTGCCAAATCAAGATGCTTCATGCTGATAGACTCCTACCCAAGAAGACTGAATGCTCTAATTAAATCAAAAGGTGCTTCAAGAAAGTATTAGTTTAAGGGTGTGCACACTTATGCAACCAGCTTATTGTACATTTTTTATTTTTTATATTTTTCCCCCAACATATTTGTTTTTCAATTGAATTGTACAGGTTATAGGTTACATTAAAGCTGGGAAAAGTTTTGAAATGATTTATTGTGGTCTCATTCTTTTATATAACTATACCTGGCATTTTAACAGGGGTGTGTACACATTTTATATCCACTATGTGTGTGTGTGTGTGTGTGTGTGTGTGTGTGTGTGTGTGTGTGTGTGTGTGTGTGTGTGTATATCTATCTATATATATATATATATATATATATATATTTATTTATATATCAATGCACACACACACACACACACACACGGGATTGGTACTAATTACCGAAGGAATTATTAGCCGAAGCACAAACGGCCGGGCATACTTCCGTGAAAGTGCTTTTTACTGAAAAAGCACTTTCGCGGAAGTATGCCTGCAGCTAGAGGGAGTCATGGGGGAATGACTGTTGCGGAGATCGTACTATGGTGCGGATAAGAGGATACTCCCTTTTCCTCACTGTAATGTGATCTCTGCGAGAGAATATTAAAGTAGGGGGGCTTGCCCCCCTGCATAAAAAGTAGAGTTCGTAAGGGCCTCACGTATGGCATCCCAGGACCATCTGTTCAATATTGAGTGTGATAAGTTGACCACTATGTTTAGGGATAGGGGGTATCCGATAGCCCTGATAAACTCCGTTAAGGACGAAGTCATTAAGGGCAGAACTACAAGGTTCAAACCAATTTTGGGACAGAAGTGTGTACATAACCAGCAGGTCAAGGATACAGTAGAAAGTGATGTTCATCAGTTATTGTATATTACAGAATACAGTTCAAACGTGGGACAGATTAGTCAGATTATTACCAGGGAATTTCAATCCTTTCAGGATATAACCGATCTTGATGGATTCAAAAATATAACTTTAAAAACTGTTTATAGAAGAGGTTTTAATTTGAAAAGAATTCTAGAAAAGGGGAGTATGCAGCGACAATTTGAACGCCCCCGTAGGGGGACATTCAAATGTGGAAGGTGCTCACAGTGTAAATATATGTCAAACCAGGAATCCATTTATTTGGAAAGTAGAAATAGGAAGATCAGAGCCAATGCATTCTATAATTGTCATTCCTGCGGAGTTGTCTACTTGGCAGTGTGCCAGTCATGCCAGGCATTTTATGTTGGAAAAACCAAAAGACAACTCCGTAGAAGAGTGTATGAACATCTTTATGACATACAAAAACGTGACAATAACAACGCACTTTTTAAACATCTTAATACGTGTTCTGATGGAAGTTTTACTTTCTTTGTTTTGGATTCTGTTGTCCAGGATGCCAGGGGTGGACCATGGGAGGTATTACCATCCCATAGGGAAACACACTGGCAAATATTATTGGAATCCAACAGATTCCCTGGACTTAATGACAAAATATCCATTGTCCCATATTTGAAGTTAAAGTCTGAAAAAATTTGATATCCAATTTGATATCTAGCTATGTGTATAATAGAATGGCAATATTTTATGTAAGGTAGTAGTAAGTCATTTATGGTATGACCATCTAATGTGATTTATATGATTAGTTTTTAGAAATGCAGTTTTAAAATATTGTTTTAATGGTACCAAAGTGCAGTTGTACACGTTTTAGTTTTTAACCCAGTGCGCTTTGTGTCTTTAAATTTTGATTTACTAATTAATTCATTAAGTGGAGGGGAGTTTGGGCTATTTAAGCTTGTGTAACTATATGTTGTTGTCTGATGAAGTCAAAATTTGATGAAAACGTGTGTGCTGTTAGTTGGCGTTAATTGTGAGCTGTTGGAGTTATTGTACTGCCGTATCTTTTAAAGTGGAGTTTGCCCTGTCCTTTCGTTTTAGTTTGTAGATTTACTTTTTGTTTTTTTAACGCACTTTAACAAAAGTGCTTTTTCGGTGAAAGCGCTTTCATTAAAGTGTGTTCGGTGATTATGGATTTGGACTATTGAACTTTCGTTCAATAGTCCTAGATCCATATACATATATATATATATATATATATATATATATATATATATATATTTACACATATATATATATATATATATATATATACATATACACACACATATATATATATATATATATATATATATATATATATATATATATATATCGACAAAACAAACCAAAATCCCAAGGAAAAATGCAAAAAATTCCCAGGAGCCGTATATCAAGATAGAACACTGGCGTTGCTGCCACCAAACCACTCAAACGTATGAAGAACACAGTCACAGGTAGAGATGGTGAAACATATAAAATTAATCCAGCATCAAGTAGTTCAATTCAAATTGATTCAGCAGCGAATAAAAGCAGCTTGCATACGATAAAACAACTTTATTTAATAAAAGTAAGCGCTTTCGCAGTTAATATCACCGCTTCATCAGACAAACAAGAGACAATGTAACTGTAGTTGCTTTTAAACCAAGTAGTAGATGTGGAGTTTGTGCTCAATGTCATTTATTGATGAATCCCACTTCTTTAAGCACCCTGATACAGGCAGGTTGTGGGATATCAGGGTAGCTTCTAATTGTAATAGTAGACATATAGTGTATGTTGCACATTGTGTACAATGTTTTTGTTTTTATGTGGGAAAAACCAACAGCGCAAACACTTATGCTAATCTAGTGATGTTACATTGGGAGAATACTTATCTTTTTAGTCATGACTGCTTCAAGAAAATCAGCCTGTATAAAAGGTTTGTAGATGATGTACTTTTGTTTTGGCATGGCAATACAGATGAACTCTTGTCTTTTGTTCGATATCTAGAATCTACTACAGATTTTTTTAAGATTTACAGTCAACCATTCATCTCATTGTATAGATTTTTTAGATGTAACCATTTCTAAGGGCCCACGACATACTATTGAAACGACTGTATTCAGGAAAGAATGTTGGAGGAATACATTACTCCAGTATAACAGCATGCACCCCAGGTTTGTTTTCAACAGCATAGTCAGAAGCCAGTTCATTAGAATTAGAAGATTATGTAAGACTGAGGATGAACTACACAAACAAGGTGACTACTTGGAAGATGTTTCATCAGTAGGGGTTATAACCCAGAGAAGGTACATGATATTAAGGAGAATATTTTACATGGGAGAGTTGTGAGTAATACTAATGTTATCACAAACAAACACTATAGACACACAAAGAGAACTTTTGATAATTCCATAGTTAGACTTGGTTTGAGATATACAAGTGATATAAAACGTTAGAAATATTTTTTTCAATAACTGGCACATTCTCCTAACAGATGCACGGATAGCAGAGGTAGTGGGACCTACACCCTCATTTACTTATCGTAATAGTAAAAATTTAAGCAGATTATTGTGCATTGAACAACTAGAGTCAAATAGGAGTTGTAGAACTTACAAGGACAAGAGACAAGGTAAATTTCCCTGCACGAAATGCAATATATGCAATATGATCACGATTGATCAAGTGTTCGAACATCACACTTTAACTTTCAAGTTCGAACCACATTTTCTTGCCACTTGTGAGGACAAGAATTTAATATATTTGGCTAACTGCCAAACATGCAGAGCCTTCTACGTAGGAATGACCACCAGGACTCTGAAAGCAAGGATACAGGAACACGTTCAGGATATAAAGAAATGGGATACTAAAAATGCCCTAGCGAAACACATTATGAACAATATAGGACATTCTTTTGTTTTCAGAGTGTTACAGGTAGTCGCACCCTGTGCTAGGGAGGGGGACATTTTTAATGATTTAGAGCAGGTTGAACTTTCCTGGATCCTTAAACTCAAGGCACAATACGATCCAGGTTTAAACCAGTATGTGAGTATAAGGGCTCCACTGAAAGCACGTAGTGCTAAGTGAAGTTCTTTTATCAAGACATTACATGTATATTACATTGTTCCTACTAGGCATCCTGATGGTCATGACATGTTTCTGTAGGTTCAAGCACAGTCTGCTGAAAAACTTTATTGGATTATTTGTTCACACCATGAGCATATCATTTTATTGCTCTGGTTTTAAACATGCTCATATTTGCAATTCATTTCCCATTAATACACATATGCATTGAGATTAAATTTGAAGGTGGTGAAAATCAGTAAACTCATGCAGATTATTCATGCATTTATTTATTTGTTTACTTTATTAGATTCGCTGATCAATTCATATATTTGCTTATTTATCTATTTATTTATTTATTTATTAATACTAACAGTTATTTATCGTTGTCATACTGAGGTTTTTTAAAGCATAGATTTTATACATACATTATTTCTGTAGAATGAGTATTGTTGTCATACATACACACTTATATTTCGTGGGTTTTAAAGATTTTAATATTTCCTTGCAATAGATGTAATGTTTTATACATATTTAGATATAGGATGCATATGGCCAAGCATCGCTGTTTGTTCACATATTCATTCATATTTTGTTAATTCCTGCATTTCGCTCAGATAGTCATTCAGGTATGCAATTTACTGAGCATCTTTTATATAGTGATTCATGTATCCTGAATTTAGTTTTAAACTTTTTTAACTTATATTATTCAGGCGCGTTTCGCGCACCTTACATGTACAAGCACTTTATTTTTCACGAGAATGCAGAGACTATTTGTCTTGGTTGCAGAGACTATTTGTCTTGGTTTAAGAGTTTTTAGATATATATATATATATATATATATATATATATATATATATGTTTCTACAATAGTCTCGTGATGCTTTTTACATTAGTTTCATAATGTTTTTTACAATAGTATCATAATGGCTGTGCTACTCGATTACATATTTATAGATATCAAATTTTGATGATCGCATTTATAGTCAATACCCTTCACAGAATTTTAGAGTTTTTTTGAGTTGCCTTCCCTCATTTTTGGTTCGACGTTCTTTGACTTTTACATCGGATATATTATGTATGAGAACTACTTGCAAAAGCAGATGCTCCGTATACTTCTGCGCATACCTACCTAAGTAGCTTGTTAAGACATTTGATTTTATGTGCAGACGTTTAAATCACTATATATTAGTTTT
>NC_056739.1:1192507046-1192579546 GCF_019279795.1 Protopterus annectens
TTATTAATAAATGCACATCATATTCTGGATGAAGTAGGCATCAAACTGATTTAATAGTAGTGGATCATCAGTTAATAGATGCCAATCAACTAGATTCCCTTATAGATTACTTAGAAGACAAAGTGGTTTCAGAATGTTTTTGTTTAGCCACAACTAGTGTTTCCTACGGGAAAATAGTCTCACCCTAAAACAGTAAGCCAAACTAACTGCACCTTTTATTTTAGCGTGCACAGACTGTTTTCCAAAGGAGATATCACACACAATATTTCAGAATATTTTATATAACTAGCAATTCCAAGAAAACATGCCCACACACACACCTTAAAAACAGATAGTAAACATTATTTCTGATTTAATAAATAACATTTCAAATGTTTTAAATAATGTTTCCAGTCCATCGTAAGCAGATAACACATACTTCCCTACTTTTATTTCTGTGACACAGAGGCATTCTAGCACATGGCTAAAAGTGCTATGAGATCTATAATTAATACATTCTCACACACGTATGTGTATGTGTATAGAGAGAGAGAGAGAATAAGACATTCCTGTAGAATATGTCACAATTATTTGGTCCAGAACAACAATTTGTCTGGGTTTGCGGCTTGAAGCTGCATGGGACGTTTGTTTCCGATTATGAACTGCTGCAAATTAACTTAAAATGTCGACAGAGCAACTTACTAAAATACTTCCTGCAAAAGAGATGAACACATTTAACAATAGGATTGACAAGTATTCATATACTGGTGTGTCTCTATGCCCACTTGTTATCCTAATAAAATACACAAAAAGACCTTCCCAAGCATTAGTATGTACACAAAAATGTCAGTGTTTTCCCCTTAAAATCAGGAAGGAAGCCAAACATAAGGAGGTTGAAAGAAAGTACAGTTTTGTACCTACCATAAATGTAGATGTTCGAGTGTATATACTGCTGCAGTCATCACACTTGGGTTATCCTGCCATCAGGCAGTCCCGCAGTCGGCCGAATCCCAAAGTCTTGGTCCGGCATCGTTGTCGTCGCTTCTTCCCTGACGTCAGTGCGACAGGGGTATAAAAGAGGCAGCCGACGCCATTTTCTTCAGTTTTTCTTGCTCCAGATATCAGGTGCCCCCAACTAGGAAGGCAGTACAAATAACTATGCAAAAACACCCTAGTAGATAAACAATAGTACTAGCTGTTAGCAAATACACCATATAGACATGCATCCAATTGATTGATGTACATGAAGTTATAACTAACACCATGGTATGTAGAGGGGATGGTGGGAGGGTAACCTAGACTGCAGCAGTATATACACTCGAACATCTACATTTATGGTAGGTACAAAACTGTACTATGTTCACCGTGTTATACTGCTGCAGTCATCACACTTTGGTTGAATCCCAAAGCTATGGATGGGAGGCTGGTACTAAACTGGGTTAGGCAAAGCTAGGATGCCCTGCAGAACTGCAGTGGCAAAACCAGCTCTAGTTTTTGAGTATAATGGAAGGTGGTAATGTTTGGTAAAGGTGTGCACTGAACTCCAAGTAGCTGCCTCCAGGATGCCCTTGGTTGGAACCCCCCTGAGGAAGGCTGCTGAGGTTGCTGTAGCCCTGGTAGAATGGGACCCAATACTAACAGGCACTGCTTTCCCATGGTGTGAGTAGCAAAAGCGGATACAATGTGCTATCCATTTGGAGATGGTCTATTTTGAAATAGCCTTTCCTTGTGAACCTGCAGCATAGGATACAAAAAATTGGTCAGTTTTTCTGAAGGTCTTTGTCTTATCCAAATAGTAACATAGCTGTCTGTGAATGTCCAAAGAATGAAGGAGTTTTTCTCCTTTATTCTGGGGGTTTGGATAAAAGGTGGGTAAATGAATGGTCTGATTCAAAGCCACACTGGATACTACCTTTAGCCTAAAGGTAGGGTTAGTTCATAAAGAGACTCTGTCCTGATGGAAAATTATAAAAGGTTCCACTGCCATGAGTGCTTGTAGTTCTGAGACCCTGCATGTTGAGGTGATAGCCAGCAACAGAGCTGTTTTCCATGACCAGTATTGTAGTTCTGCTGAGAAGGCTGGTTCGAAAGGAGGCAGTGTTGATTTTTCAAAAACGAAGTTGAGGTCCCAAGCTGGTGTTGGGGGTTTTCTGGGGGGTCTTATATTCTTAGCCCCTCTGTGAAACTGCCTTAGTAAAGGGTGTGAGAATATGGGAGGATCCGTATTATATTGAGCTGAAATGGCTGAAGCATGGATCTTAATGGATGAGAAAGAAAGGCCTTTATGTAGCATCTCAGTTAAGTATTGCAGTATTTGAGGAATGTTTGGTATCCCAGAATCTTGGCCTTTAGCCTGGTTCCATGCACAAAATCTTTTCCATTTGTCTGAGGAAGATTTTCTGGTGCTGGGCCTCCTGGCCTCCAAAATGACATTCAGGATGTCCTTTGAGAGAAGTGTTGATTGATAATTTAAGGTATTCTCCATGCAGCTAAATTTAAAGTCCTGAGCTGACTGTGAAGGATCTGAGAGTTTTGCTGAGTCAACAGAAGTGGGAATTGAGGTAAGAGGCTGTGAGTCAAGTTCCTTAGTAATGGGTACCAGTGCTGACGTGGCCAGTCCGGAGCAATGAGGATCATTTGTGGTCTCTCTGATCTTTCAGTAATACCTTGGTCAATAGAGGTAGTGGTGGGAAGGCATAGACTGTCAATGCTGTCCAACTGAAAGATAGGGCGTCCACTTTCCAGGCTAGGGAATGGTAAGTCCTTGTGCAAAATTTCTGTAGTTGGCAATTGTTGGGGGAGGCAAATAAATCTATGTCTGGGCGTCCCCACCTTTGAGTTATCAATGAAAATACTTGTGGGTGTAGTCTCCACTCGTGAGGATCTGCCATATTTCTGCTTAATTCGTCTGCCAATACGTTTTCCTTTCCTGGCAGGAATTGTGCTTGCAGTTGTACTTAGTAAGTCAATGCTGTGTTCCACAAGGTCATTGCCTGTCTGCATAAAGGGTAGAAGTGTGTTCCTCCCCGTCTGTTTATGTACCACATAACTGTGGTGTTGTCTGTCCTTATTAGTAGTTGTCCTGGATGCAAGAGGTCCTTGAAGGCTGTCAGTGCATTTTGCATGGCTAGCATCTCCTTTTGGTTGATGTGTAACTGCATTTGTTTTGCAGACCATTTGCCTTGTATGCACTGTCCTGCCATGTGTGCTCCCCAGGCGTAGTCTGAAGAATCTGTTGTCATAGTTTGGTTTGCTGGAGGTAAGACTAAAGGAAGACCCTTGTTTATTTGACATGCTTGAGCCCACCATAGGAACTATTTTTGAAGGCAGGGAATGAGAGGTATACTTGTTTCGAGGCTGTGCCTGTGTTGAGTCCATAACACTTTTCAGGTACCATTGTAATTTTCTCATATGCAGCTTTGCATGTGGAACTAGTTGAATGCAGGATGCCATGAAACCCAATGCCTGTAGGATTTTCCTTGCAGTCAGCTGGGTAGAAGTTGCCATCTTTTTGAAGTATTGAGTCAGTTGTTTTTGTTTGTCTGGCGTGAGATAAGCCATCTGGGCCCTTGTATTTAAGCTGGCACCCAGGAATATTATGTCTTGTGAGGGTATCAGTTTTGACTTCTTTTTGTTTACTGTGTACCCTAGGCAACTTAGCAGCTTTGTTACAAATGCCAGATGCTGTAATAGAATGTCCTTGCTGTCCGCTTGGATCAGGCAGTCGTCCAGATATGGATAAATTTGTATTCCTCATTGTCTGCAGTATACAATTACTGATGCCAGGCATTTCGTAAATACTCTGGGTGCAGTAGATAAGCCAAAGGGCAATGCAGAGAATTGATAATGCGTTGTACCTGCCAAAAATTTGAGGTATCCTCTGCGATCTTGTCTGATAGGGACATGCAGGTATGCCTCTTTGAGGTCCAACGTTACCAGCCAAGACTCCTTGCCCAGCATGGGAAGAAGCTGCTGTAGTGTGAGCATTCTGAATTTGGGTACCTCCAGGTATGTGTTTAGGATTGAGAGGTCTAAAATGGGTCTCCAGGCTTTGTCCTTTCTTGGTACTAGAAATAGTCTTGAGTAAAAACCTTGACCTTGCTCCTTTGTAGGTACCTTTTGAATTGCTTTCATATCCATGAGAGCTGAAATTTGCGTTTGTGCCTCTGCCCATTGGTTTGGAGGCAGATTTGGCATGCCTCTCATCCGTGGTAAAGTGTGAAAATGAAATCTGTAGCCTCGGGTAATAATATCCAGAACCCATTTGTCCTTTGTTATGATGCGCCAATTTTGTGGAAATCGAGACAGTCTTCCTCCCAAAGGTGCTGCCAGGGCAATTTTGCTTGGCAGGTGAAGAGGGAAGTCATTGTGTTTGTTTCCTGAAGGGTTGAGATCTTTCGTCTCCACCTCTTTGAATTATTGTATGCCATTGTCTAGGCCTGAAAGAACCTTGTGGCTGGCCTCTGCCCCTTGGGCATCTGTACCTACCCCTTTGGGGTCTGTCTGATGCAGGAAAGGACCAGTTTTTTGATGGCCAATTTCTGCTGAAACGAGGAGGTTGTACCTGTAAAAAATCTTTAACTGTCTGCATAGATTTTGCCTTTTCTTCCATTTTCTTTAAGACTTCCTCTGCTTTGACACCAAATAACACATCTTTCTGCAATGGAGCATCCAATAACTTTGCTTTGACATGTTCTGGCAAGGCTTGCTCTTTTAGCCAAGCATGTCTACGAATTACAGACCCTGTGACAGCTGCTCTACATGAGGCTTCCAATGAATCAAAACCACACTGTAAGGTATGCTTTCCCACCTGTTCTGCTGCATGCAGCAAATCCTGCATCTCTTTGAAATCAGGTTGATCTGTCCGAGGGATCATTTTCTGCTTTAACTGTGTAATCAAGTACTGCTGGTATTTTATCATGTGGAACTGGCAGTTTAAGGCCCTCATGGCCAAAGTGGCAAATGTATATACTTTCTTCCCCCATCTTTCTAATGCTCTGGAATCCCTTTCAGAAGGTAGTGGATTCTTAGCAGTAGAGGCCTTAACCCCTTTGGGACCCTGGGAAATGGTTTTGGGGTCTGCAACAGGGTTTTTATATAGAAACTTATGAGAATCAGGAACTCGGTAGTATCTGTCTGGTTTAGCTGGTGCAGGAGGTAAGGAGTCTGGGTTTAGACTAGATTCGGAGTAAACATCATCCAAAATGTCTAAAACTGGAGGAATGGCAAGGGGTCTATGCTGTGGAAGAAAAAGAAACTCACGGAGTCTTTTCTTAGAGTCAGAGTAATCTTGGCCTTCCCAGTGGAAGTGTTCCCTCATGGTGTGTAAAGTTTCCCCAAAAGAGTAGTCTTCAGGGGAGACAGAGGGAATGGACTCTTCAGCATCTGAGTCTTCATAAGGAGGGAAGGAATAATCCTGGTCCTCAGAGTTAGCTGAGGAAATTAATGCTTGGTCAGAGGAAGGATAATCTTCTTCCAGTCTAGACCTTTTGTCAGGAGGGGGTTGGGAACCCCTGATAAGGGTAATTAAATCCTCAGCCATCTTAAGCATCTGCTTTTTAGGCATAGGAGCCTGTGGACCCAGTTTCCTAACTTTTAAGGGAGCTTTAAGTTTAGCATAAGACTTAATAGAGATAGCCGTCGGTTTGAAGACACCTTCAGAAACCGAAGGCCTATCCAAAATCTCCAGATCGCCGTCAGGGTTGGCGGCCAAGGGGTGAGATGGAACCGGCTCCCGAGGCCCAGCTGATTCGGTTTGGGAGGCCGTCAGAATTTCTAAATCAGCGGTAGTCAGGGGCTGCGTAGGCGCCTCACTAAAAACCGGAGAATCGGCAGCAGGCCTTGCTGAGGCCTCGGTATCTGGTCTTGGCCTTGGTTGCCTGTCCTTATCCTTGCATTTTTTAGTCATTGCTGATGTCGGTTGTTCCGACGACATGCTATAGTTAAATTTTCTGCCAAAATAATGTTGGGCGAAATCTGCCCGATGCTTGATTGTACGTTTGTTGAACCTAGCACAAAACTGACAACCAGAGACGTCGTGGTCTGGGCCTAGGCAAGGAATACAATAAGAATGAAAATCCTTATGAGGTATTTGCTTCCCACAAGAAATGCAATTATTAACTTTGTCTGACATCGGTCTGAGGCAAGAAAAGTTTCCCCAACGGGGTACTTCGCTTTAGAGAAGACTTTGGGCTGAAATTCGATTCGAAAACCTCAGGAGCTAGCCGATTGGCACTTGCAAACTGCTTCTGCTTCGGGCACCCGCGCGGCAAGAAAGACTGAAGAAAATTGCGTCAGCTGCCTCTTTTATACCCCTGTCGCACTGACGTCAGGGAAGAAGCGACGACAACCGATGCCGGACCAAGACTTTGGGATTCGGCTGACGGCAGGATAACCCAAGTGTGATGACTGCAGCAGTATAACACGATGAACATCTGGGATTAGGGGGGACATTTAAAAAAATGATAAAATTTACTCAAAGTGTGTGGTGTGTGTGTGTGTGTGTGTGTGTCCAACAGGATACATCTGGTGGCTAGAGGTACTCGGGCTCAAACCCTGTACTTTGGGTACAGGTAAAAAGAGCCTAAAGTCCCTAGCCACCATCACTTGTGAATTTATGCCTCACATTTTTGTTCTGTTCCTCTGGTTTTCAGGAGTGGTAAAACAAAACCTTTCATTCCAGCAATTTTCTAAGGTTATAAAATCAGTATTTGAAATGTGTCCCTATTTTTGGGGCTGTATTCCCCCATTATTGGCATTGTTCTGTATTTTTGGGCTAAGAGGTTGAGATCTATGGTGAGAAGTGAGAACTGAATTCACTAAATTATGTGATAGCCATTTACGTTTGTCTTCCTGTCTTTCAAGAAACTGCTGGTTTAGCTTAGTGGTATGTTGCTCTGACTGTAGTGCACAGGGTTCTGGGTTCAAGACTTGGCAGTAAAATGCATGGTGGTAACACAACATTTTATGCAAGCAACTTTCCAAAATTATACAAGCAATGTTTAAAATGTGTACCTGGTTTCTGGCCTTTTGCTCCCCCTCCCCCCAATTGAAAATAAGTTCAAGAAGCTGTGCAACATTCCTATGGCTTACACTACTGTGATTCTGTATTTATATATTGTGTGTAGAAGTAGACTGTTATCATGGAAATGTTCTGAATAGGGCAGTTTTGTCATTATTGGTGCATGCATTTTGCTTCATTGCCTACAGGAAAAATGTTCAAACAATAAATTTAAAATGTAGTTGTGTGTGGAAGTAGACCTTTATGATGGAAATGTTCTGAATAAGGCAGTTTACCTATAGGCACTGGAACCACAGGGTAATGGGGAGGAGGACCCATGTGCACGTCACACACTAACAAACACAAAAGTGCGTGGAAAGCACTTCTTCCTGATAAGGCTCCCAAGTGTTAGTTCCATGAATAACTGCTTGCTTCTAAGGCAGTGATATTTCATTCTGTTACGCTTATGCAGTAAGTGATGGCCATTTATTTTATGCAGTAGCTCCGAAGTGATAGTGATGGCCGTTTAGTGCTAGTTCCATTTATTTTATGCAGTAGCTCCGAAGTGGTATTTCTGGCTCCATTTATTTTATGCAGTAGCTCCAAAGTGACAGTGACGACCATTTAGTACTAGTTCCATTTATTTTATGTAGTAGCTCCGAAGTGGTATTTCTGGCACCATTTATTTTATGCAGTAGCTCCAAAGTGATAGTGACGTCAGTTTAGTACTAGTTCCATTTACTTTATGCAGTAGCTAGATAACTCACTTTGCCATTGGCCTAAATCTTTTTTTATCCCACTATGTTCTGTAAAGTGGCTGGAATTTCCCTCAATACCTTAATCAAACCAGTTACAAAATGGTACAGAGATTGTTACAGATTTGATTGTAGTAATGTTACTGTACGCATTGCATTTTGAATTCTGTATTTCAAATATACAGAACAGAAAACATAGGAAGTACTCGTACATGAGTTTACTGTACGAGGAATTGCTGGCTGTTCCCATGGTGGTGTGAGAACAGTGTGAAAGTTGGTGAAATACTTGAGACATTGCTTATAATGATATTTACAAATTGTCATCAAGGTTTCAAAACATTTACAGTCAGTTATTTTGGTGTTAGAATGGGCTCTGACGTTGGGTACCACTTGAGATTGCATAGTATTCCAAGATGTTGATAACTGTTTCTAGAGGTCATTTGCACATAATTACAAGTGTAATGCTTTGACCAAGGATGTATTCAAGTTGTTTAATGCCTGGAATAATTTATGTGCTAAAGTTTGTAGGTACAATGCTATTGGATTTATTTCAAAAAGGGCCGTAGCTCCAAAGTGATAGTGATGGCCATTTAGTGCTAGTTCCATTTATTTTATGCAGTACCTCCAAAGCAATATTTCTTGTGTAGCTCCAAAGTGATTGTGTGTGTGTGTGTGTGTGTGTGTGTGTGTGTGTGTGTGTGTGTGTGTGTGTGTGATTGGGCTCAAACCCTGTACCTTAGGTACAGGGTCCTGCATTTTCTACCCACACCATCACATGTGATTCAGGGAGTTTGGCTCATACTTTTGGTCTGCTCCTCTTACGATGTGTGGCTTTCTGGCAAATCATAATGAAAGCCCTTTAAGTTTCAGTCTTACCATATTTTTATTTGGAAACACACAGTAAAACAAAACACTATTCTAGCAGCTTTCTAAGATTATACAAGCAATATTTAAAATGTGTCCCTGGTTTTAGCCCCCTCCCCCCAAATAAATTTTGGCTTTTTCCAGATTTCTTCTGCTGTGAAACTAAAAGATTTAGTTGTGTGAAGTGGATGGTGTAGTGGTAGTGTTGTTGCCTTACAGCAAGAGGTTATGTGGTTTGATTCTTGGCTGGGGTGCTTTCTGTGTGGAGTCTGTATGTCTTCCGTGTATTTGGATGAGTTCCCTCTGGGTATGCTGGTTTCCTCCCATGTTACAAAGACATGCATCTGGAGCATTGCCCTCTGCTGAAAATTGGCTTTCTTCCAAGTCTGACTTTCCTGGTAAAAAAATGTTAAATAAATAAAAAATTTTAGAAGGAGCTGAGAGTTTCAAGGGAAGAGAAGTTTAGAGCTGCGTATTCCAAGACCATTTGCATTGTTAGCACAACAGGTAGTAGCTTACTTTTGATGCAGAAAGCTGTGGGTTCTACTCCCACAGTATGCAGATTGCTGATACTGTACTATGTTGTATTTTAAAGGGAGTAGATGGTACAAGTCTTGTGAATGCCCTCCTTTGGAGGAGTTACCTAGTAACTTTGAACCTGTTATCAGTTTGCCATCCATTCCCTGTTGCAATATTATTAGCTTATCATTTTTTAATATAACATGGGGAATGTATTCTTCAAGGGCAACAGCCAATTTATTTTTAGATGAAACAATGAAATATAGAGTTGTTTCCTAGCAGCAACCTCTTCATTAGTTAGAGATCCCTTAAATGTGGAATTATTTACATGACTGACTTCTGCAGACATTTTGCATATTTACTGATATTGGTGGATTATGAAAGGTTTGAGTGGCCTTTTATGGTTGAAATTTTCTAAATTGGGTAGTTTTGTTTTGTCATTATTGGTTCATACATTTTGTTTCATTGCTTACTGGAAGAATGTTCAAAACTACAGATTTAAAACACATTCTAACAACTAGTGCTGTATTATACAAGGAATATAATGTAATACAATCAGGAAGGTGAATCAAGGAATGCATACATGTATGCATGGCCCTAAAAATGTGTTTGAAAACAGCCCAGGGGAAAGTGTGAAAGGCTCAAAATCATGGGCAAATGTTAAGCTTTACTCTTGTTACCAAAGCAATGGATGAAGGTAAAACAGTTCACACCACATTACCTTGACCTGGCAAGATGAATAATGAGGAGTAAACACTTACATCACAAGCTGCATTGCCAACTTGGCTCACAGGACGCAGGAGATCAAAACAGGGGAAGAGACCAGTCACCAATGGAGTCCCCAAGGGTTCGGTGCTGAGACTTTTTCTGTTTGGCATATACATCTCAAAAGTAAAAGGAAATACCAAAGAACTTTGGCCAGCTAAGTCTGAGATGACTGCAAGATAGGAGAAGTTATTGAATCCCAAATGACTTAACCATCATGCAGGAAGGTTTGTCCCAAATAATAACTGGGTGTCAAAACATGACAATGCCCTTTGAGAACTGATCCAATTGTTTGGCATTTGGAAACTTGTGTGTACAATTATCTAACTTTTGAATAACATGTGCCCAGAGTCATAAGATAGCCTTTCTATATTGCACAGCTTCTAAACAAATTGATTGTGACTAGATCTAGAGATGTTGTTGTCCCCCTTTACAAAGCTCTCATTATGTCAATCATTTTGTATAGTGCCCACTTTGGCATGCATCTGTCCAGCCCCATGCAACAATTGGAATACCTTCAGAGATACCTAACTAAAAGGATACAAGTCCTAAACAATAGGTCTTGCATGGACCATCTCAAAGATTTATTACTATACTCAGTATCCAACAGAGTGCTTAGAGGGGACATGTCTGGCATACAAAGCATCCTCTGACATAATGCAGATGAACCTACTGAACATCAGCAAGTCAAATGGCATCAAAAATAGTCCAGGTATCTAAACTGAATGCTGTGGAGAGATGGATATACATCACAGAGGCTACCACTGTTCCAGAACAGACTATCCATAAAAATAAAACAAAGCTCATCCATCCATACTCAAATGCAACTTGGATCTAAGGATGGGTAATAGAAAATATACTCCAGGATTTCCCCTCATGCCATGGATAGAGGCAGTTCCTAAATGCTGCATCCCTTACATGGCCCCCTCAAATTATCTATGGTAATACACAATTATCAGCCATGGGGATAGCTAAGACAAATCAGAAAATTTTAATTCAAACACCAAAAGGGAATTGGCTAAGCTTAAAATGTCCTCCAAGTGAACCTATGATGCGGTAGCAAATAGTGAACTAAAAAGGGTAATTTTTTTATAACTAAGTGCCCTCCCCCCCCATCTTTAACATCTTCCAGCACCTATGATTCAAGGTCAGATTTACTTGGGTCCGGACAGGGGTTATTTTTGGTTCCTGGATTGAGGAGTGAGTTTATGGAGTTCCAAAAAAAGCCTAGGGTTTTGGGGATGGTTGGACTGGAACTTAATGTAGTAGGATTTTTTTGTCTTTGAAGATTTGTTTTTTTGCAAAGTTACAGAGCTGTATATATTGAAGAAGTGTTTAGGGAAGTTTATATTTTGGTAAAGCTTCCAGGATTTGTCTCTGATGCATAATTTGCTTCATTTCTTTGGTTAGCCAAGGGGCAGTTATAGTTTTTATTCTTTTTTTCCTTGGTGGAGCTATGGAATTTAGAGTGTCTAGGAAAGTAGAATTAAAGTGGTCTACGGCTTTATCGAGTGAAAGGGTTTTTAGAATGTTCCAATTCATTTGTTTGAGATAGTTAGGGTTTTGGGGTCAAATTTACTTATGCAGGTCTGAATATATTGATATTGGTGTGGATGGGAGGTGGTTGCGCAGTAAATGAAAGCTGGGAGGTGGTCACTAATATCAGAGATGGTGCCAGAGCTGGTAATTTTATTTGGATGGGTGACTGATCCAGTCAAGAGTGGATCCTGGGGGATTTGTTTTATTGGGTTTGGTGATGAAGTGGATTACTTGAGTAAAGTTTAAGAGGTTAATAGGCAGGGAGGGTATGGGACTGTTGATTTTATTCCAGTCGATGTTTACATCGCCTAGTATGTAAGTTTCATGGTTAATTTCAGCTGATGCCCACTGGAGTATATCTTCAAGGGTTGAGACGTTATTTCTGGGTGGGATATAAAGGGCGATGATACAGATGCTTTTGTGATTATTCATTTTTAATAGACTGACTGTTAGTTCTGCATTGGAAAATTTAAGAATGGCGTTTGGTAGGGGAATTAAGGTAAGTAGAGTGGAATAGATTAATGCAATGCCTCCACCTTTTTTCTTTGGGTGGTCACATCTAAGAGTGTGAAATCCAGAGGGTAGGATTTCAGAGTCAGAGATGTGGGGTTTGAGCCAAGTTTCAGAGAGGGCTACAATGTCAGCTTGGTTATGACTTAGCCATGCTTGAAACTGATGTGCTTTGTTGTTGAGACTCTGGGCATTGAGTGGGAAAAATGTAAGAGTATTGTAGGGAGATGAAAGGTTAGAGGAAGGGGGAGGGTAATTGTTATTTGTGGGTGGGTTAGGTTTAGGTTTGGTGAATGTCTCCAGCTAAGACGAGGTTATTGAAGGAAGTTATTTTAGTGTGTTTTGGTTTGGATTTAGGGTATTCTGGATGGTCTAGGATTTGTTTAAGAGTAAGTGTCTTAGCAGTAGTGGAAATACTTTTAAGATTAAAAAGGTGCAGAGGGTTGAGCTGAAACAGAGATGAGATGGAAAAGAAAGGATATTTGGTGTGAGGGAGGAGATGGTTTTGTGTGGGAGTATGGTACGGAGTAGAGAATGGAAGCTGCTTGGAGGTATAGGAGCTGGCATGGTATAAAGTTGTTAGGAGTATGAGGGAGATGGGGGTTCGGAGTTTTAGGAACAGTAAGGAAAGCATGGTTAGAAAAAGGTAGTTTAATATGGGAGGATTTGTAGTTGGAGAGAAGAGCTGTGGGGTGAGAGGGGGTAGTGAAAGAGTGATGTATTTAATTAGTGATGTATTTAATTACTGTAGGTGAAAGGAGGAGGGTTAAAGAGGGGAAGGCTTTGACTGGATGTTGCCTTGAGTGAGTGGGGAGTGGTTGAAATAAAAGTAGGAGTAGTGGGGGCATATGGAAATTGGGGGCAGGGTAGAGGAGTGGAGTGAGCCTGCAGGGCGAACGGAGCGTGTACAGCCAAGGAGAAGGAAGAAAGCCAGCGAAAAGTTATCAGTGAAGCTGAGAACTAGCTCAGAGGTAAGGAGGCACTGGGGTAGGATGTTCTACAATAGCAGAGAAGTGGGTACAGGGATAGACAGAAAGGAAATTTTATAACCACTGGTAATGGTCATTCTAACCAAATGGTGAAAACCACACCAATAGATGGAGGGACATGTGTCCACTAACTGTCTTCAAGGAAAGAAAATTATGTCAGACCTCAAGACTGGTTCAGGCCTCTGTGAAGGGCTACCTGGTGCTCCTACAGAACTCTATCCATGGCTGTTGTAACATATTTGGAAGTAGTCAGAGAAATTACACTCCCCACCAGAGCCTTGGATATTTATCTTACAAAGGAACCACATTAGGTGTCTACTCTCTTGGTTCCTAAAGAAATTAGGTTAGGATAAAGAGAAACAGGCACTAACCAATGTCAAAGTCTTTGCCTGCTGTGTGTTCTAACAATCTATGTATGGGCCTCACAGCTAAATATCTCAGAACCATGGAAGGTAATATTCCTGAATTTCACTTTCAAGTCCTTGGCAAAGCTAGATATGGGGGTGAACAACAATGCCCTCAGCTACTACATTGGTTGTATCATCTGCCATATTAAAAGTCACAAGAAAGACAAGGCTGGCCACAGTAGATAGTTAAAAATTTGTCCACGATGGCCTTGTTATTTGTCAATTTCAGTGTCTTCTGCCTGTGCAAAGGTGGAAGTCATCTCATTAGCAATATCATGAAAGAACACCATCATGTGGACCAGATAAGAAACTGCCTTTAAGGAAAAGGGTGAGGTTGGATATACATGCTTCCAATGATGGTAAACTGCATGAGACTACATTCTGGGTCGAAGGACCACTGGAATTTAAGCAATGGGAGTGTTTTAAAGAGTCATTGAGAGCACATGTTACCTGGCTAGGCAATACCCTAAAAAAAAGCATAGCCCTTGTGAATGTAAAATGCTCTTAGTCTCTCTCTGCACAATAGCCACAGTGTCTTCAGCAGCCTAGGTAAATTCAGCCACTTTAATAAAAAAAAAAAAAAAACAAAGTTGGGCAGACAAAACAGGAAGACTTCTTGGTGGACTGAAATACTTTTTTGGGAGAACAGAGTCAGTGGACCAATTCCTCCTTTGCTGAATTATCTCCAGTATCTGCCTAACCTTGTGGTCACCTGCGTGAGAAATGATGGGGAACCTATCCCTCTCCATTCTCACCAGGAGTGGATTGCTCCAAAGGGGAGATGAGGTTCTTCCTGTTATACTATATCCTCCTTGGAGATTTAAGTGGGGAGTCAGACAAGGAAGGAAGGAAAAAGAGAACATCTGTGCTCTGGAGGTGGCAATACAAATTATTGGAGGCCAACACAAATGTTCTCAGAGTTGATTAAAATAAATGAAACATTAACAGGAGTATATCAACTCAAACAACAAAAGGCTAGAAAAAAGTGGATAAAGCTTTAAACAGCTATTCACATGAACTGATAAAACTGCAAATATCGGAGGTCTGAATGAATAAAAGGCTGTCAGAGTATGAAACTGCTCTAGAACAGCAGTTTAAAGAAATGGTAGAGTTAGAAGACAGGGCATGCAGAGAAAACCTGAAATTTTCTGCTGTACCAGAAAAACTGGAAAAAACAGACTACTAATTTTATAAAAGCACATACAAGTAATTGGACTAGTATTCCACAGGGCACATTCTGTGCATGCTCCAAACTTGGCCATGAGAAAGCAGACAACACCCATATTAATAAAGCTGCAATTATAACAGCAGAAAGAGTTTACCCTTCTGCACAGTTTTATCAGGATCAAGTATTAAAAAATGGAGACAAGAGTGTTTCAGGAAAATGATTACTCATTGTACACCAGGCAGAAAAGCAAATTTATCCCAGCAATCAGGGAATGACGGGAGGCATGGAGGCATATGTGAAATTCAAGCTGTTGCATCCAGCTGTCTTAAGAATATTTTTTTTTCCTGGAGATTAAAAGTCATTTTTGATGTCGAACAGGCTACGGAGGATGAAATACAAAAGTTTGTTAAACAAAAAGTGAGCCATATAGCAGAAGGGGACTCTGCATCTCAGTCTTCCAATGGTAAGGCTCACAGAGAGACGTTGCTAGTAAAACCTTGTCCAATGTTCCAAAGGAAAATGCTTGAGAGAGAAAAAAGCACTGGAGTTGACTAGAAGAATCAGGAGTGCCTTGGACTTGAACCGGAGTCTGGGGTTGGGAGATGGAGATAAACATGAAGACCAGCAACACTAAAAATAGTGAATAAATGTGAGACTATAAAGCATCAATTATATTTGTGAAATATGGATTTACAAGAAAAAGTGTCAGAGAAAGTGAGGATATGATTTTACTGTATTCTAAAGGGGTTGATAAAATAAGAAAGAGTATGACAAAAAAATTGGAAAACTGTGTTTGGTGCCACTGGTTTATTAGAACAAGTTGATAGTGTGCCCAGGTTTTAGTCCAGTTCAAAAAAACATTTTAGAAAGGGGGCTATCCATCATGTAGGTAGGATGAAAAAAAAAATGTGGCATGTGCACCCAGTATCCTTTTATTTTTGAGGCAGCTGAAGTTAGGTTGCAAATTTATAGTTTCAAGGAGGAAGGTCAAACATTAAATGTAAAAGACATTTTAGCTGTTACACAACTGGGTGGGTTTACATTGTCACTTGCTCAATGTGACTAGCTTTTTACATTGGTAAAACAGAGTGGGCTTTGAGAGATTAGGTATACAAGCATGTTTTTGTGATAAGAGGGATAAAGCAAATGCCCTATATTAGGCATGTAGAGAGTTGTGATAAGTTTGTACAATTTCAATTTTTTGTCAAATTTGAATTTTTGCCATTTTAAAAGTAATGGCAAATGAGAGAGTTGATCACTGGCAGAATTTGTTAGAATACTGCAAATTAAGATGGCAATTTGGTTTAAATGCTGCTATTTCTATCAATAGCTTAAGGTTAAAAGCTTCCAAATTATAATATACACACACACTTTTAACCATTTGGATAGTTATTTATTTATGTTTTATTATTTATTTTGGTTTTATGTTTTTGATAATGCAGTTTGATGTCATTGGTCTATTTTTGTCATATGATTATTACAAACATTATAAATGCTAGCGTTTTTTTTCAGTTGTGCACATTCTGATGAAGTTTGTGCTATTAAGTGAAGGAAAGTAAGTAAAATAACACTAAGTTTGAGTCAAATATTTTGTCCTCTAGGTTTTATTAGGGGCTATAGGAATCAGAGGAGGTTAGAAAAAAGATTGGGAAGAAAGTGGATAAGCAATTCACAACAAAGCAATAGGACGACGTATGTATGGCTCACAAATATGCAACAAACATTAGAAGACTTAGGATTTTTGCTTGGAAGTGTTTGTAAAGATATTTTCATACCCCAAGCAGACTCCAAAGAAATTTTTCCTCAGGTAGATGGCAAACAATGGAGGTATGATAGGGGAAAAAAAAAAAAAAAAAAGAGGCAACTGCAATATTTTGGGAGTGTAATGAGGTGGCAAACTTTACAAATTCCTTACAGAGTATTCTTTCAGAAAAACTGGGTGAGCAAAAAGTGTAACTGAGGATTTTTTTTTTTTGAGCTGGGATACAGGATCTGAATTGCCTAAACATAGTAAGACCTTGCAGTCTGCCAAAAAAAGCAAGGCTATTACTAGAAAATGGAAATCTAAGTCTAAACCAACTGTATTTCAAGTACTGAATATTGTAATACAGATAAGAAATGAAAGTGGGATCTTTAGAACAGGGTAGGAGCAAATTACATAGAAAAAATACAGAAATTGTGGGAGCAATACATGCAGAATAATGTTGTTTTGGAGGAAAAAGGGTTTTAAGGGAAGGCAGGAATTGATCAATTTATGTAATGTTGGATTGATAATTGTATAAAATATATACGTGATGTAAACATGAACATTTGAACTTTTTTTATGTAAACAAAGGTTTGCCTATGTCTTAAGTTATAATTTAATAAAAGTGTTTAAAAAAAAAAAAAAAAAAGCCCCCACCAGACCATCAATTAGGGATGTGGGAGTCTGCCTTGGTGTCAAAGCCCTTGTAACAGAGGACTCAGACATAACACCGTCCCCTCTGTCAAAAACATGACTTCAGTGGGACCTGCCAAAACACCAGGTTGCCTCTTAAACAGTTTAAATCAGGCCTTATCAAGCCCATTAGGATCTCTATTTAACCACAGCCTCCAGATTGGCTTTATCCCAATAGAGTGGGGGACAGCAACAGTCCTTCCTCTGCACAGAGGGGGATCACCTACTGACTTGGAGAATTACAAACCCATTAGTTTGACTAGTCTTGTATGCAAGGCCACAGAAAGAATAATCATGGACCTGCTAATGACATAAGAGACCTCCAAACACTGGACCTGACCCAATTCAGCTAAGTCAAGGGCAGGTAATACCTACTAAATCTGGTGGACTTCTTTGAGAAAGTAACCAAGGCCATGGATGAGGGTAAAACAATACAAACTGCCTACTTAGACATGGGCCAAGGCATTTGAGACAATTCCCTACCTGGGTATCATACATAAACTCACAAAACTGGGCATGAATCCCTATGTCACCAGATGGATAAGCAACTGGTTCACAAAGAGGACACGTGGATAAAGTCGGTGAATCCAGATCCAGCAAGAGCCAAGTTACTAGTGGTATGCCACAGAGCTCAGTACTGGGACCACTCCTGTTCAGAATATACCTCCTGAAGTCAAGGCAAATGTGGAAAGCCTCTGGATGACTGGAAGCTGGAGGCAATCACTGAATCCCCAAATGATGCAGATATCCTTCAGGAGGGTCTAGAGCAGACAAATGACTGGTGCCAGAACCATGGTCAAAAACTAAATGCAAAAAAATGCATTTTCATACCCTTTGGGAAGTCAGATACCCCTGAAAATTACAACATTAACAGCACACCCCTTAGAGTAGACTCAAAGGTGAGAGATCTAGGTAAACTGGTAGATAGTAGCCTGAACTTTGAGCACAGTGATGAGGAAATCCTTTTATGTGACGCAGCTTATAAGTAAAGGTATGGCATCTAGATCCAAGGAACTTAGAGTCCCATTGTACTTAGCCCTCCTTAGACCAATAATAAAGTACAGTGCATCATTTGGCATGTAATTGACTTGACACTTATAGCAGCTGGAGCAACCTCGAAGGTTCCTCACAAAGAAAATATAGGGTGTACACAATAAGAACTATGCAGACAAACTAAAAGCCCTTTCCCTTTACTCTTTCTCCTACTGACTATTAAGGAGTGACCTATGCCCGACCAACAAGGCACTCGGATATTCAGCCTTGACGGAACCTCACACATATTTGCAAGTCAAACAGCATGAGGGTCATCCAATCTAGGGATCTAAAACTTAGTCGGCAACTCAAACAAAACATGCCGGAGAGACAGATGCATCTCAGAGATTGCTCCTTCTTTGGAACAGGCTTCCTATTCACATTAAGCAGAGCCCTCTCCTGGCCCTCTTCAAGCAAAATTTGGATCAATGGATGGGGATTCACAAATTCACACCTGGGGTAGTGCCTATATTCCTTATGGACAGTGGCAATCTGTAAGTTGCTCACTGCACAAGCACAAATTCATGCTATTCCTCTTGCCCTCAGGGGTCATATATTGGGTAGAATATGGTTACAGTGGTTAGGCTTGTAAGGGCCTTTAATCCATTAGCCTAGTAATTTCCTATGAATCCATGAACTAAACAGGAGATCAAGCCTAAAGTGAGGTGAACTAGACTGATCAGATACCACCACCTTCTCAATTGCAGACTCCATGGCAAGATGCCTTAAATTCAGAAAGGTGATGCTGGTGCCTTTTAATTTTTTAATGCCTCCTGACCATGAGTATCCAGATCAAGACTACTGCAGTCCCAGATGCAGCAAGCAAGAATGATACTGAAGCACCCAAACCCTTTATATCCAAGATAAAACCAAAAGTTAGGGTAAAAAAAACAATGGCTTCTGCTAGAATGGAAGATAGGACAGCCAGAGCATGCATGTATAAAGCCTAAGCATCTCCTGATGCTGGCATGTTTAAATTCTTTGCAAATCTCACAGAAGTCCCTCGGACAGATTTCCCCAAGGCAAAACATTAATCTATCATGGCGGTCTTATAGAAGGATTTTTCACCTCATGGATGCTTAAGGAGCCCACACCTCACAGTTTCAGAATAGGGACAAGCCATGCCTAAACTGAACACTATTTGGGGAAAAAAGTAAAAAATATAAATCTTTGACTAAAGCAGTTCTTGTAAGAAAAGATCTGAAAAGAAGGGAGCTGCAAGACAATGGGAATATAACAGCATCAGAAACAGGTGGAAAGGAGAGACCTCTTACTTTCAGAAGGAAGGAAAACATAGCAAAGTAATGAACCGGAAAAAAGTTAAAAGGTAGTGGGGGGCAGAAAACCCCAAAAGGCAAAAATATCCTAAAAACAGCCTCCAACAATAGCAACAAAACAGCAAAAAAAAAGCAACTAGAAAAAGGCCATACAGTCACAAATAATGCTGAGCAATGTAGAACTATTTAGGAAAGCAATGTTAAGCAAAGTAGAGCAAACTGGATCTGCTGAAGGGAGCTAGCTTGCCACACAACGGGACAGAGAGAAGGGGGTGCATCAGCTTGGGCAAATGGAACTGCTGAATAATCATAATGTACTTTATTATATTATTTTATATTTTGTTTACCAGGTAATCCCACTGAATACAGGTGTCCCTTTTCAGGGATGGCCCAGGATCATGGTCTTGTTATGCGATTTGTCCACAATCACACATTAGGCAAACAGACATTGCACCCTTTATTACAAGACACAGCTCATTAACAGCTCAGAGCCTCAATCCTCTGCTCGAGGATGACTGCAATCTTAAATCCTAGAGTTTACTGAAATGCCCCAACTATTATCGGATCAATGACATCCCTCATGTATGAACACCCACAATACTCTGCAATAATTTAAGATCCGTCTCACTGCAGATTGTTTCCTAAGCTCTACATGCTATATGTAAAGCTTCTCTTTAACATCTGAAAACACTTCTCCTGCAGGCCATTAAATCCATTTAAATTATGTTAACATATGTTACAGCTTCATGTAGAATATTTATAAATTACTGTATCCTTTGATTCCTATTTCATGTAGATCATAACAGAATGTCTACCAGATCTCTGTTTAAGGATTTTTTTAATAATTATATTTAAAAGATTAGTATACTACCAAATTCCTTTCTAGCTCATGAAGAAGATGATAAACTATATAGAAGAAACAACAGATCTTCAACATGAGAAAAGATGTCAAAAGTCAAAAGCCCAGAAAGACCTGTCCCGAATTTCTTTAAAATTAGTCTTACTGTATTAAAAAAAATAAATAAAAATTAACACACACACTGGGAGCAGACTCTAAAGCACTGAACAAAATGTTTAATTACCAACAATAATGGGATCTGTGACTAATCATGCATTCAGCCTGCACTTCAACTGACAGGATACTGATCAGAATGTACGCACTGCAATAAGTCTGTCCAGTCCCACAAATGCAATGAAGGAGTAAATGAAAAGGGTGAAGCTTCGAATGCAACAGCAAGTTAGTCACGGAATCTATGTCAACCTAGATGTATGGCTACTGCAACCATGTACACTTTTTTTTTTTTTTTTTTTTTTACATTTGTTTACCAGGGTAGTAGTACACTGATCACAACTGAACATGTGAAACAATTCACAAAGAAAAAACTGTAACAGAGATGCAGTATGCTGCACCTATCAAAAACAGAACAGAAACTAACACTACACAAGAAAAACTGTACAGTAGCAATTAATAGACGCAGCAACAATTACGAGAACAATTTTACAAATTTTACATTAGAATACATTTCATGTTTACAACATGGAGATGCTGTGGAATAATGATATTCAGGGAAGGGGAGATGAAGTTAAGAGGTGTTAGCAGTTGTAGTGGAAAGACAGAGTAAGGCTAGAGAATGAGAGGACCTTAAGTGATGTGACAAGCTATGTGGCAAGTACAGGTCGATTTGTTGTGGAGCTGTTTAAGAAATGAAGGTGGGGAAGGGGGCAGTAGTTCCTTTAGGTAGGGGTGGGATTCACAGAAAGTAGTTGGTGCAGTGGCTTTGGGGATTTGGGCTGGAGGGTTGTTTGGGAAAAACATCTGTGGTTGCAGTGTGTGCGTCTGTCTGTGTGTGTTTGGCATAAAAGCTTTGGCAGCTAGTGGTGGGAATTAATTAGATGGGAGAAGCTAAATCACCTTACTGTTCTTCCTTTCAGAATCTTGTTCCCACAATGCTCTTTACGGAGGTAAAAACATTAATAAATCAGGTGTGCTGGACAGTTATCACTGCCTTTTGTCATAGCAACATCACACCCTTCATTAAATTCCATAAGTGTTCATGATCCATGCAATCTCAGCTCCTATTCTTCATCAGTGTGTTCTTTCAATGTCCACTGACCAGGGAAAAGGGGCTTCAGTGTTACACTGATCTATTTCGGCACACCACATCTTGACATGATATACAACAGTGATTTATGGATTAATCAATCATGAAACTCATTTAAATGTAATTAACATTCTATTGAGATGATATGGTGTGTGCGTATGCAGCTTAAATGCCACATATACAAAAGAAGGCCTGGATAAAGCAAGACAGACTGTGATGTTGTGGTGAAAGCAAGTAACAGAACCACTGACAGGTGTACTCCCTTGCCAACATATAACCCAGGGTACAAAGATGGCAAGAGAATGTGCTCATTGAAGGCTGCGGTAGCCGAGGCACTAAGACACGATTTTTGGAATAAATATTTTTCTACGTGGAATCTTCGTTGTTTTTTCTTATTGGTCTTTTTTTAGACCTCTTTAGCTGGTTGTTTTCTACAAAGATGGCAAGAGGCCTGTAAATCAATGTGTGTGTGTATTATCTTTAAGAAGCTATCAAAGGGAAGTGTATAATACTGAGTATGTGTAAGCTTGACTGCCATTCTGTAGTAAGCAGTTGAGATGTTAGCATGTAAGTCTGTAAGGTCCATCTGTTAATCAGTTTGTTTATTTTATGATGCTGCTATCCATCCTGATGTGTTTTTATGTAATAAAGCATGTAAAACAAACAACCCCGGCTGTTCATCATCTATGTTAGAGAGGGACGAATGACATGGTGTCAGAAGAGGCATGGCTAAAATGACTTGTTGCCAGAAAGAGTTCCAGTTTCTCCAATTTAAGTCCGAGAGGCATCCGGTTGGTAATGGAGGAATATATAGGAATGGATCATCCCTACTGTACGTATAAATTCGCAAACAGGTCAGAAATGAATTTCAGATGTTAAAACTTGCTCAAATAATTTCTTATTCGCAAAATATTTAATGAAGCTTTCAGAACACTTTAAATGATACTAAATAAGCCAATATGTCCAATATTGACAAAAACATTTGAATTACTATGGAAAATGTTTGAAATAAAATAAGAGGAAACTACCGCATTTTTGTTAAGCATGTATTTTTTGTTTTAATTAAAGATATCCGAGTTATCAGAAGTCTATTAAATGTTCACGTTTGTGCAGTATTACAGTAAAGTTATTTTGCAAGATACAGCCATTTCAGAGCATATTTCGCAAAGTACAGTATTTCAAAGAGTTTATTGTGCATATGAATATTACAAGCAGCTTTGTTCATGCATAATTACAAGGGCCATATTTTCAGTGTTTGTGCATACCTTCGTGGCATGGCAGATGGATTATGAAAACCCAGTGCACTTGTGTTTGACAATAATATTGCAGAAACTGGAGAGTGTTTGAGCAAGAGTATGACATTTTTATACAGGCTGCATTTTCTGATAAAGATGACTATACAAAGGCATTTATTCTACTTAATTTAGCTGGGTCAGAAGCCACCGAAAGTGAGCATTCATTTGTGTAAGCATTTGCTGTTTTTGCAGGAGAGGGGGAAAGCCATCATGTTGTTGTACCGGCTGAGTCAAGACAGTGATTTAACTTTGAAAAATGCCATTGAGATTTGTCAGATATATAAGCTCAAAGTAAAACACACAAATATGCTTACAAATGAGAAATGCATGCTTCCAGTAACTTCTAGAGCTCATGTAGATAGTATGCAGCACGTGGTTAAAAGAAGCAGGCCCAAACACACTGCAGCAAATGTAGCCCCTGCAGCACTCATTGGTAAACGCCAGAGCTTCCCAGCAAGTTCCAGAGTTTGCACAGTCTCAGTGAAGCATAAAAGTGACTCAGCAAGCTCAAAGCATGGTCCCCAACTTAGTTTTATTGCCAACTGTCGTAATTGTGGTGGTATGGTTAACTACCTAGGCAAGTTCATTCAAGACTTGAGTCAAATATCAGCACCACTCAGAGAGCTGACACAAAGATGTATCCTGGTCTTGGTTAGAACAGCACAAGAGAGCATCTGATGTCCTGAAGCAGAGAATTGCCAGTCCACCACTCTCAAATACTATGATGGTCAAAAGCCAGTTACTCTTTCATGTGATGCTTCAAAATTTGGTCTTGGTGCAGTCAAGTCATTCTACAAGAGGGTCAACATTTTGCCTATGCATACAGAACTCTTACCCAAACTGAAATGCAGTATGCTCAGATCGAGTTAAGAGCTTTTGGCAATTGTGTTTGCATGTTCAAAGTTCCATGATTATGTTTATGGTAGAGCTATCCAGATCGAAACAGATCACCTACCTCTAGTCACTATTTTGAGAAAGCCTATGTATACAGCTCCAGCCAAATTGCAACGTATGATGTTGAGACTGCAAAAGTATAATTTCACTCTTGTCTACAAGAAGGGCAAACTTCTTTATCTTGCAGATACATTGTCCAGATCACCCAGAAACACCACTGAACAGCAAGAGAATAAGAACCTTGATTTTGAAGTCATGGAAGTGAGAATTTTTTTCTTCCACACATCTTGATGAGCTGAAAGATCACACAGCCATAGATCAAGTTTTACAGAGGCTCAACCACTTTATTCAACAAGGATGGCCATCAAAGCAATCTAGTTTACCTCAAAAACTGCAACCTTATTTTCCATACAGAGATGAGATTTTGTCCGACAATGGTATCATTATGAAACATCCGAAAGTAATTCTTCCAAAGTCCTTGCACCAAAAGTACATTACTGTCTTGCATCATGGTCACCCAGGAGCAGACTATCAAAAGAAGGGTGAGAGGTCTAGTATTTTGTCTTTCTAGGTCACAAAATATTGAAAAAGTGCTATTATCTTGTTCTGTATGTAATAATACTAAGCCACATCAACAGAAAACTACTTCAGCTAAACCAGATTCCTGAGCTACCTTGGTCGACAGTAGCTTCTGACATTTTTGAATGGAATGGTCAACATTATTTGGTGTTCGTAGACTTGTTCAAATTGGTTTGAGACTGACCTACTTCCTAATCTAGCATCCCATATTGTCATCACTAACATGAAGCATCATTTTGCAGTCCATGGTTGTCCGCACAGTTATTTCTGACAATGGCACACAGTTTACTAGCCAACAGTTCAAAAGATTCGCCAAAGAGTGGGAATTTACTCATATCACAAGTAGCCCAGAGTATCCACAGTCAAACGGTTTGCAGAAAAAGAAGTTATGTACTCACCATAACGTTCCATCTCAGTAGTTATACTTTATTTTCTGCAACCTTAGGGTATTCAGATCCATATCGGATCCGAGCCGGCAACAATTTTTTTTCAAGCATCTGCTCCAAGCTCCACCCCTTACCCATAATCCCTCACATCTCCTACCTTCCCTCAGTTCGAGTTTGCCACTTTCCAAACTATCAGCAACTCAATAAACAGCACTAATCTAGAACAGGTTCGAGGGAAGGAGGGTGGGACGGTTGCAGAAAAAGTATAACTACTCAGATGGAATGTTATAGTGAGTACATAACTTCTTTACCTGAAGTAGTTAACTTCATTTATCTGCAACTTGTGGCACAGAGTCTTCAGCTACCACAACTCATGGGATGCCCTCATGGAAGGATATTCCTGAGCACCACAGAGCCAAAGCATGCTCTCCCTCTAGAGATCAAATCCAACTTATAATGAGAGATAAATGTATGTGACCTTGCCCAGGTCGCTGCTGCACAGATATCATCCAGTGAAACCCTAGACCAAAAAGCAGCAGAAGTTGCCATAGATCTGGTAGAATAAGCTTTAACAAGACCAGGTGGGGACAGACCTTTATCCTTATACATTTGCAGTACCCGTTTTCTAATCCATCTAGCTAAGGAGACCTTGGAAATGGCTTTGCCCAAAAAAGGGTCTAGAAAAGGACACTAATAACTGGTCAGACATACGAATGGGTTTAGTCCTATGTAAATAGAAATGAAGCTGTCTATGAACATCTAGCAAATGCAGCTTATATTCACCCTTGTTCTGAAAATTTGGAAAGAAAACAGGCAGATTAATCATCTGGTTAATATTTGAGTCAGAGGCAACTTTCTGTAAGAAAGAAGGGTTCGTGCGGAGCGAAAGCCTGTCTTTATGAAAGATCAAGTAAGGGGGCACGGCAGACAAAGCTTGGATCTCAGAAACCCTTCTGGCTGAAGTAATGGCCACTAGGAAAGCTGTCTTCCAGGATAAGAATTTCAAATTTACTGACACTGCTGGTTCGAATGGGGGAGCAACCAACGCCTGCAGAACTAGGGTAAGGTCCCAAGGAGGGACTGAATCCTTAACCTGGGGCGTAAAAGAAAAAAGTGTCTTTCAGGATAGCTTTACACAGTCTCAAAGAGGCCAGAGCATTCATATTTTCACCATGAAAATTAGAGATGGCTGCCAGTTGTACTTTTACCATAGAGGAACTAACCCCTTGTTGGAAAATATTGGACAAAAATTCCAACACTGCAGGAACCGGGGCTGTAAAGGGACCTAGGTTCCTCTGAGAAGCCCAAATAGAGAAGCATTTCCATTTGCTGTGATAAACCTTTCTAGTGGAAGCTTTGTGGGATGCCACCAAAATAGTCTTTACTGAAGATGATAGACCGGGAGTCCTAGCAATCAGGGGAACTGGAGCAACCAAGCCGTCAGCTTGAGGCTGTCCAGATCGGGCGGACAGATGCCTGAGGGATGAGAGATGAGATCCGGGCAGGGATCCAGAATCAGAGGAGGAGTTAGAACATGAGACCAGAGGAAGGGAAACCACACCTGATGAGGCCAGAACGGGGCAATGAGGATCACTTTGCACCCCAGTCAGCAAGCTTTCTGAAGAAACTTCGGAATGAGAGGTAATGGGGGGTAAGCATACAGTAAGCCAGGGGGCCAAGCATGGACAAGAGAGTCTCTGGGGGAGTCCCCTGGTGAGAGGATCAGAGTGAAGAACTCACTGCACTTCACCTTGGAAGGAGATGCAAAGAGATCGCAGCAAGGCTGACCCCACAGAAGGAAGATCTCCCTGGCTATTGACTGTTTCAGAGACCACTCATATGGCATTAGAATAGCCCGACTCAGTCTGTCCGCTAAAATGTTGGAGTGTCCCGGGATGTGCGTTGCAATAAGAATCCGACTGGTGGAGATCGCCCACTCCCACACTCTCATGGCCTCACGACAGAGAGGGTAAGATCTGGTTCCTCCTTGTTTGTTGATGTACCAGACAACAGACATGCTTTCTGACTGAACTGCAATCATCCCTGGGGGAAGAATAGCATGAAAGCCTTGCAACGCTAAAAGCACTGCCTTCATCTCCAGAACATTGCTATGCAATCTGGTCTCGGTTTGAGACCACGTGCCTTGAACAGTCCTCCCCAAATAGTGCCCCACCCCACCCAAGCTGGGAGGCATCCGTGGTCACTGTGGCTTGGGCTGTGGGTGTTATGAAGGGACAATCTGCCAAGATTTCCAGCGATTGGAGCCACCAGAAAGAGACATCTTGCAAGCTCTGCTGATTTGTACTGGATAGTCCATGGGGAGGTCTAACCAAGACCACTGAACTGTCAGGGTCCACTGAAGCACCCGCATGTGAAAGCGCACACAGGGAGGGATTGAAATTGCTGCGGCCATAGAGCCTAGGACTCTGAGAACATTGCTCGCCATTGGCATCCTGGGGCCGAGGATCACTGACATATGAGCCCGTAGATTCTGGACCCTGTCCAGTGTGAGAAAAACTTGCAATAGTAGAGTGTCCAGCCATGCCCCTATAAATTCCAAGGTCTGTGTCGGGTTCAAGTAGGACTTGGAGATATTGATGGTAATCCCTAGGTTGACTGCAAGATGCAGGAAGGAGTCTCTGGCCATGCAAAGTAGATGCTTGGTGGCAGTAGCGAGGAGCCAATCATCTAGGTAAGGAAACACCTAAATTCCCTGAAGCCTCAGGTGAGCTGCTACGACTGCCATAACCTTGGTAAACACCCTGGGGGATGTGGTGAGACCGAAGGGTAGGGATCTGAACTGGAAATGATTGGCTCCCAGCTGGAAGCGAAGGAATCTCCTGAGCTTCTGCAAATTTTGATATGGTAGTAAGCGTCCTGGAGGTCTATCGAGCACATCCAGTCACATTCTCGGAGGTAAGGTAGAATGGACTGCAAGGTGACCATCCGGAATTTCTGCTTGGCTACAGTCAGGTTCAGGGTTGACAGGTTCAATATGAGCCTAAGGTCCCCCCGTCTTTCTTGGCACCAAAAAGAACCTGAGTAAATGCATAACCTGGACTGATCTGGGGGGACCAGTTCGAAGGCCTGATTGCAAAGCAGCTTTGAAATTTCTTGTGCTGCTGCCTCCCTTTGAGCGGGTGGAACATCTGGGTGGCACTTTGGTTGGACGGGTGGGGCAACGAATGGGATGGAGTCACCTCTGGATATTATTTGGAGCACCCAACGGTTCATCATAATGGACTCCCAAGCTGTTAGGTGCAATGACAATCTTCTCCCGAATGTCTCCAGAGTAGAACAGTCGCGCAACCCCTCAGGGTTGCTGCATGAGTCTGTCCGAGAAGGTCTCCCTAGACCCAAAGTTCCTCGGCCCCCCTCTGCCTCTGTGGCGGCGTCTGTCTTGTCACCCTCTGCCTCTAGGGGAGGAAGTGTCCTGAGAGTCCTGGGAAAACGGAGATTTTCTGAACCACATTTTCTTTTGCCCTCACTGAATCCTAGAAAAGGATCTTTGAGGGCTAGAGAAGCTGACTCCGATGGCAGACAGAGTCTTCCCAACTTCTCGCTCTGGACCAGGGTGTCACGTACTGTCTTCCGAACAGAGAGGAACCAAAGGGAGCATTTGTTAATGACGCCTTGAAGGGGTCCACGAATTGATATAGTCTGAGCTAAGAGTGTCACCTCAAAGCTATGCCGGTCCCAGCTGCCCTAGCCTCTCCTTCCACAGCATGGGAAAAAAGACACATGGATGTGTTCGAAACAGACTTTAGAGTCAACATTTTTGCCGAGAACAGCTGCTTGTCTTCTGGCAACAAAGACACTGTGGGCTACACAGTGAATTCCGTAACTAGGTCTCGCTGAAGTCATATGAGGTGTGCCAAATAATTCAGCGCTTGTATAGAAAATGTCACTGAAGAAAAGACTCTCTTCCCAAATCGATCCACCGCCCTAGACTCCTTGTCCGGAGGGTGGACCGAAGAACTTTCCCGTGCTAGTTCTCTCTTGGTGGCAGCTGCCACCACCATAGCATCCACCAGGGTTCCCTTGTATCAGGCCCGTCTGTCCGTGGGAGGAGAGAGCATCCTGTCCGGGCATTTGGGTATTGGCTCTATGGTGTCAGGCTCCATCCATGCCCATGTAGTAATGAGATCCACTAAGGTATCTGCAGGAGGGGACACCCAGGATGTAGATGGGCCCATTCCAAAGGCCTCCAGGAATATTGACTCATCCATAGAGGGTTTTGCGGCTGACCAACCTCCCCTCTGGTGGAGGATTTCCATGAGGTCTCCAAAGAAGACATCCTCGGGAAGTGACCTGGGGGAACCCTCACCTTCATCCAAGTCAGTATCTTCTGTGAGGGACTCAGGGGAGTCCATGTGCCTCCTCTTACATGAGTGCTTACGGGGACCCTCTTCAGTGGGACTCTCTGAAGAGAGCTCATAAGCCACGGGGGGGTTCCACGACGGGATCCACCTGGGGGTCCTCTAGCACGGGCTATCTCTGGAACAAGCTGATGGGAGTCATGACCAAATCCACGGGAGCCTGGGCGGAGTCCAAGGCGATGGGCTGGGGTCTCTATTCTTGGGAAGAGAAACCCTCTCCACCACGTCAAAGGATGAAGGAGAGCGCACCTCCTTAGCAACCAAAAAGGAGAAAAGCTCTCCCCGGCTCCGGCGTGAGGATCGGAGCAGAGGCTAAGGTAGCCAGGATTCCAAAGGAAAGGCTCGGAACTGACAAAGTTGGAGCCGAAGACACCTCCATTCCCTCGGATCCAACTCCCCGTTCTCAGCTCCAAGAGTTGCTCGGATCCAAACAGGTCTGATCAGAGGAACTCAAGGTAATTGCCGGCGTCGAGGTTGGAGGAACCGTCGGCACCGAACCCTCAGCTCTGAAGATCCTCTGATCCATAAACCCCAAAACCACAGGTCGGATCGGGGACGGAGAGATTGGATGGAAGAAGGGCATAGAGGTCCCCTCTCCGGCCGGAGATGGGCCTGGCAAGACTCACATTTGGATTTGGGTCCAAATGAACCTCCGCATCATCCTGTCCATGTCAAGCTCCGATAGACTCCAAGTCGAACACGAGGAAGCAACCGACTCGGATCTGACTGGTCTATGCGACGACCTCAAAGAAGGCCTCTGGTCCGGGGAGAACCACGGGGAGTGGAGCCGAGGAGAGGTAGTCCTGACAACCTTTGCAGGCAGGCTGGGGAAGGGCTCTCACTCTGGAGAGCCCCTCTCATAGGTTCATAGGTTCATACTAGGCTATCTGCCCTAGGGCATTTATAAGCCTAGCCAGTGTGTGTTTGGCTTTCGCCACCCATTTTAAATGAATTTTACTATGCCCTTTTTCGAGGTTAGTATACTGTGCCTCTGTCTAACAGTGACACAGAAGTGATACCCGGGGTAAACCTATGATCTCCCATCCACTCATCAAGATTCCTCTTGAAGAGAGTCAATGAGGGACTCTGCCTAACCTGGACTGGGATTTTATTCCAGAGTGAAGGGAGCCTCTGGGTTATGAATCTGTCCCTCCAGCATGTCCTACTTATTTCAGTGCTGAGGTTCAAGTTTCTCGAGCGCGTACCTCAATGGGATTTGGATTTTCTGAGGTGCAGCATGTCCATTAATTCTGGGTTGGACATGGCTTTATACGTCAGGCACAGATCACCTCTGAGCATGCAGTATGCCACTGAGTAGAGCTGGAGTTTCTTTAACCAGGCAGCATATGGCATCTGTTTGAGCCCTTTGATCCTCTTGGTGAGGTACTTTTGGGGTCTTTCCAGTTACTGCAGGTGTCTGGTAAGGTACATCCCAAAAAGGGCATTGTACTCAATTATGGGCCTGATGAGGGATGAGTAAAGAGGCATGATGACCTCCCCTGATCTAGATGTGAATCCCTTCAGGATTAGGTGGGCTATATAAAATGTTTTTCTAACCACTTTGGCCACATGGTTGTCAAATGAGAGATTGCTATCAACTTGGGTCCCCAGGTCCCTAATTACTTCTTCTGTACTTAATGGATTACCACCTATGTGATAATTTGTGGGCACTTTGTTTTTGCCAAAGGGGATGACTATACACTTTTTGGCGTTTAGCTCAATAGCATTTCACTATGCCATGAAGCACTGCTTAGCAGAGTAAAGCATTAGGTCAACTGCATCTATGTGGTACCATAACTTTATGAATTAGAAACTCTCACTCTGCTGCCTACTGCATATGAAATAAGGTAAAATGCACCAACACCTTATGCTAAGTAATACTACTTTTTTCTTTATGAATCCCAACTTATCCATTACTATAATTCATGATCAAAATGAGCAAGTATACCTTATGCTATCAAATCTAAAGATGGACTGCCTGATAACTACATCAACTATCAAACACACGCACACACAGAAATACACACACACACACACACACACACACACACACACACACACACACACACACACACACACACACACGTATGTAAGTTAACAACATAGGATTTGATAAACATGCAAGACAAGCAACAAGCATGGATAGGTTAGTGATTCTTCTCATCTAGCAGAACATTCAAAGCTACTAATAAAATTTAAACACAAGAAAGTATGGCTAATACATCCTTTGGCATGAAGAAAACTGTAGAGATTATGGAAACAAAAGTTAACTAATCAGTAGTATTTTTAGCTTACTACTTAAAGTAGTTTTATTTTAGAACTATGAAAAATATTGCTCTTTCCCTCAAGTAAAGGTGTTAGGGATACACGATCATGCATGACTGCAGAATGCCAAATAGAGGATATTTCTATTTGTTACATGACAGATCTATCCTTTATTCAATATAATTTTGAACCACAGTGGTGGATACTGGATCACCGAACACTTTCCACTGGCAGACCTTCATGTTATATTTTGTTTGTTCACAAGATTCCAGAACAATGTTTTACTTCCTATGCAAGGGTATATACCTCTCAAAAGTCCCTAATTTTCAGGGATGTCCTTGATTTTGACTCAATTTTTTAGCTCTCTCCCTCTTAATTCCTCCTAAACTGGTGACTTTTGCAGTAAAGGTGGTGAATTATACTTGATAACTGATGACAACAGTTCAAGTTACAGACTTTTTATTTCAAAAAATGTACATTAATTCAGATTCTCTTATTCTGTCAATGTCTCAAGTTAACAATACTACTATTTTAAAAGTGTCTCTGATTAGTTATAGATTTGTCCCCGACTCTCTTAAGATCTGTCCCTGTTTCAGTTGAGAGCTATGCAAGGGTAACTGTCAGGTAATACGAAAAAGGAACTGGTTTGCTATTGAGAAACGATCACAAAACTGACCAGAGAATATCTGAACACAAAACAAATTCTAGGGCCCTCAACACTACCCAGTTCGCTTTGTTGTGGTTGATACACTTAAAGGGAACAGAGTTTCAGGCAGAAATCTTCCAACATTATGCTAGTTGGTTAACATTACATTCAGTGGATACTTGAAAACAAGTAGATTCACAATGTAAACAATACAAATGGTAAAACTCCACAAATTTTTAAGAACAAAACTAAAAGATACTACATACTACATGCCACTCAAACTGTCTGCTGACATTAAAGTTAAGACCCTGGAGTTCTGCAAAGTTTGCAGTATTTTTGATCTGTAAAGAAGAACAGGACAGGGGTGCCTCGAATTTTTATGAGTGAAAAATGTCCTCATTAAAACTTTTACAACCAACCTGAACATAACACACCAACAGACTACTTGTTGACAAAGCATTCCCCAACCCAAAAAAAAAACCAAGCATTTCATATACAATATACACAGCTAAAGATATACAGGTACGTACATATATCTCTGTCTTATATATATATATATATATATATATATATATATATATATATATACACACACACACACACACACACACACACACACACACACACACACACACACACATGGGTCCTAGTTGTGTTGTCGAAAGTACGGTTCATCGAACCACACTTTATCGAACCCACTTTAGCGAAAGTGCATTTTCTTGAAAATGCACTTTCGCTAAAGAAAAAAAAAAAAAACAACATGCAATTTGCATGTACCGTTAATTGTACATCAACATATACTGTTGATGTACAATTAAGGAAACTCCTGTTGAGATCGCGGCAATGTGGGGATAAGGGAATATTCCCTTTTCCCCACTGTAGTGCGATCTCGGAGTGAGAATATTAAAGTAGGGGGCCGTGTTTTTTTTTTAGTCTAGTTTTATTTTAATTTTTCCACGAAAGTGCATTTTCGACAAATTGCACTTTCACGGAAGTACGGTTCGATGAACCGTACTTTCGATTAAAGAACATAGATCCATATGGATCTAGGACTATTGAACGAAAGTTCAATAGTCCGAATTCACATTCACCGAACACGCTTTAGCAAAAGCGCTTTTAACCGAAAAAGCGCTTTCACTAAATTCCCCAAAATAGACACACACAAAAAAAAAAAAAAAACCCACAACTAGCGTTTACGCAGGGGGGCAAGCCCCCCTGCACCCCCCTACTTTTATATTCTCACTCCAAGATCACACTACAGTGGGAAAAAGGGAATATTCCCTCATCTCCACTGTACTACGATCTGAGCAATGGCCATTCCCCCCTGATTTTCCCTATATCTTAGCATGCTTTCACGAAAGTGCTTTTTCGGTGAAAAGCACTTTCACAAATGTATGATCGGCAGTTTCACTTTCGATGAAACTGTCGTTCGTGCATTAGTATGGAACACACACACACACACACACACACACACACACACACACACACACACAGTGCCATTTCTATTTTGGAGGTATGCTACCCATACAACTTCATAAAACATCTTCCTGAGGTTGTACCATAACACTGCAGTGGCATGAACTTCAAAGGGTACATGCCATCAGTTTATCATCATAACCTACCCATCCATTCCTTTGCCAGCCACCAGACAATCTCAACAACAAATACATGCGTGCAAGAGCACACCCACACACTCTCTATGGGCACCTACAGGAAATATACAGGGTTACTAATTCACCAATGGCACATCTTTAGAATGGGAGTGGAAGCAACAGCATACAGCAAAAAAAAAAAAAGCATGAAGACACACAGAAGGTATCTAAACTGAAAAATGAACTGAAAAAGAAGAGTTTTCAGTCAACAATATTGACCACTGCACTACTCCATTTTCAGTACTGTAGGAAAAGGAGAGAAGGGTCCTAAAGGGTTTGTAAAAAGAAGCTTATATGACAGAAGTGACCCTTGTATTCAAATGTCCACCATTATACTGGGTAGGCTGTCACTGCTATGCTATGTTCTTTATAAGGTATATTGCTACAATATCATTCATAATGCTTGGAAGAGTATTGAAGCAGCGAGCAACCTAGGTAAAGACATACTGTCCTGAAACACATCATCTACAAGACTTCAGCGACAAATCCTCTTCTGTCGTGGACTGTATAACTAGATTATAATGCCTGGAAAAGCTGTAAACAAACTACCAGGCAGTTACTTCACAAATGGTTTGTGCTGAAAGAAAAAAGGAGCTCTGGTATCATCTGCTCTAGTGGGCTAAGTTTTAACCTGCTTTTGTAAGACTTTGCCACGGCTGTCATAACAGAAGACAAAATAGTTTGTCAGCTATTAAGATAAAATTCTTGGAGACTGGTCTGTCTGTCTGTCTTCCTTTCCTGGCTTAAAAGAAACACCTTTGGTCTATTCACCTGAAATCTTGGTTCTTTCAACAGAATATCGTAATCTGCCTCTGTGTGTACATTAGATGCAAGTTGTTTTTCCTTCTTACTTTGAGATTTTCTGCAGAAAATTGGTAACTGAATGGTTTTGTTCAAAGACAACTTTGTCACCACTTACAGCATGAAAAAGAAAATGGCCCAATTGCTATGCTGTTTCTGTGGAAGGTTGTACAATGTTCCTTATACATTTAGGCTTGCTGCACTGAAATTCTTCTTAACAAGGTTATTAATAGCAAAAACTAGGTTTTCCATGACAGGAATTTAACTGAAGCACTATTATCAAGTTCAAAGGGTGGAGAGGAGAGATGAATTATTCTATTACGAATCTAAGGTCTCAAGGAAGGGTCACGGTCTTCTTGACAGCCTCAATACAAAGAACAAAAATTAAAACAAATGATTGAATGTATGGTTAGAAGCCAATGGGGTCTCCAAAGGCAGGTGAAACAGTACAGGCATACACCGAGGTGCATACAAGGCATATATTAAATAAGTCTGTCAAACACAACAAGACATCCTAGGACTGAGGGTGCCCTATACAGTATACCACTGTCATCACATCATAAACAGAATTTATTCCATTTCTGTAGGATCTGTAAGGCTGGTTGGGAAGGAGTCACAGCAAAGGATGAGATTTCCACCTTCCAGGCTGCCAGCCTAAGGCCCCTCAAGTCAGCTGCACAACAAGATGTTGGGAGGATAAGCAGTCTAGCACCAGATTGGAGAACCAGGATTGCCCTGATCAAAAGGGGGCTATTAGGAAGGGATCTGTTATGCCTTCATTTGGTTTTACAAGGAATCTTGGGAATATAGAAAGGGAAGAAAAAATGTACAAGTGCCCCTCTTCCACTAAAATGAAAAGACATTCACAGCCCATGCCTCCCTGCATGAGCACCTGGAGAAGAATACACCGATTTGTGATTGAGAGGCACACTAAACATGTCCAAATTTGGGATTCCTCATTTTATTGTAAGTTTGTGGAAAATCTGTGTGTCTAACTTCCGTTCAAGAAGGCTGGGGTGGACCTACACAGCTTGTCTGCCCATGAGTTGTGGGTAGAGGGAAAAAAAAAACTTGCAGTTTTAGTTCCTACTGACTGGTTAGAATCCAGGTTATCACCATCTGTCTGCATAACTAAGAAGTGAATTTCTCATGGTTTGTTGGTGCACCATGTATCTGCAGAGCTGTCAATAATTATTTTCAGGACTTTTGGCTTCCAGGTCTCCCCTAATTTATAATATAGCAGAAAACGGAATCTGTGTGTCCTCCCTGTGTTTGTGTGGGTTTCCTCCTGGTGGTCTTGTTTCCTCCCATATTCCAAAGACATGCAGTAAGTGGAATGGACACTCTAAATTGGCCATACGTGTGTGTGTGTGTGTGTGTGTGTGTGTGTGTGTGTGTGTGTGTGTGTGCGTGTGTGTGTGGTGTGGAAGAACTAGCGCAGTAGGACTAGCCACCTGGTGGTGTTAACCTTGGCTCTAGATGATTGCCACTGGTGAAATGACACCCTGACCCCATGTGCAAAAATGGGAAAAAGGGGTTGTGGATGGATGGAGTATCTCAACACTGATGGGCTTAGCTCTGACCTGTTAGTTCCATCTTCCCAGAGCCTTCAAAGCTCTTATTTAAGTTCAACAATTAGAATCTGCAGCATCTAAAATCAAGATTCAAGAGCCCTGAATGCCATGCCTGGGTGGCATGGTCCTGGGATGCCCTCCATGTGAATCCCTTTGGAACAGAAAGGGAATCTGGCACAAGTCTGCTGCTATAAGTTCCTTAGATACCAGTAGGTCTTATGTGCAGACTGACTAAGGCTACAAGGAAGAAGACTGACATAGCCAAGTACTCTGAGCATAAACCATATTGTCAACAAAGTCTTTTCTGCTGATTATAAGAAAAAGGAGTGCATCAGGGAGATCTATTCAAAGGGAAGGGGCAATCCATCTGTACTGGTGTCCATCCAGCACTGCTCCCCAGGAGTCTTCCTGTGAAATGGGACAAGATGAAACTTTCTGTAGTTGAGAGAGGTAACCAGTTTGGTCAAGCTTGTGGCAGTATAACTAAAGGCTTCCATTTGTTGCCCTTGGAATGGACATGAATGAGGTAGTTATTCAGGGTATGCATGTGTAAATGTGAATATCCTTCAATATCAGGTGGCTGAAAATTGGAGGCAAGTATATGGTAAATTCCCCAAAAAAGTGCACATCCAAAAGGGCAACAAGGTGTAATGGAAAAGTTCTATCCTTGCCAGCAACCTTAAGGACTTCCTGCATTCTCTGTGAACAGGTATACAAAGACAGGTTCTCTCTATGCTAAAAAAGTGACATAGCACGGGAACATCTTGAACTTTTTTTCTTTTTACACTGAGCAATTAAATTTAGTTTGGAAAGGATGAGAATAGATCTTCAATACTTGTCCTTCCTGGAAACCAGGAAAGGTCTACATAAGAACCCTTTTACTTGCCATGTTACTAAGATTCTTTCTATCGCTGCTGCTAAAAAAAACAGAACAAGATCAAGATGGGAAGATAAGACCCACTAAAGACACCTGGTATGGGGGGGGCATCTTTAAAGAAAAACAGTCTTCCTTCTAGATCCTGATGGGAAGGACGTGAGACAGTAGAGATGAGGTAATCCCTTTGGCTGGAGATGGACCATTCTCCCTCCCTGCCCCCCCCCCCCCCCACCCACTGACCTCTTTCAAAAGGCCTTCTTGATTTTTAAAAAAAAAAAAAAAAAAAAAACACTGCTGCATCCATGAAAGCTTCTTAGAAAATTGCAACTGCTATAAAATTGTTGCTATATTTAGTAGATTAAAGATCGAATAATAACATTATGTATCTGTATGGTGTTATCTTTTTTTCTTCAATTTTTTAAACACTTCTGGGTTGGGAAACGAGATCTTTGCCACAAAATTGAGGAACTGTCCTTAGTACCCAACTAAGACTGGGCTTTCAGCCATGCATATCTTCCAACCGTTCAGTGTGACAGAAGCAACTAACACACAGCTATCCATATGATCATAGTCACATTTGAATGCATGTCTAATGCCTTTGACAGCAGTATGAGATAGGAAGCATTTGCTTTGCTTCGGGGCACCAGGCTGACTCTCCTCCATTTGTCTAGTTTGGTATTAAAAAATATGGATTTAGCAATGCAATGTACAGACAAAGCATTAGATGGATAATCTTTCTTCCCCATCATGTCCAGCATACAACTCTCTTTATTGGTAGGATGGCCTAGCAGAATCCAGTGAAATCATGGCAGTGTTTGCATCAGGGCTTTTATAGAAACATTTAAAGCCTCGACTTAACCATATAATCAAGCATCCTGGGATATGGTGGCTATGAATCCAGTCCCAGCATGGCCTTATCACAGGCATCCAAACACAAATGAAACACTGGAGGAATGGCTGTAAGTATGGGTTCCTTAATGCCAGCAATTCTAAATACTGCTTGTGGATGTCTGGTAGTTGTTTGCCTCACACTATTGCAATCCCTTTGTCCCATATTTAAAGTATTCTCAGAGAGACAACCAAATTAAATTGACTCCTCTTCATTTGGATCACATGCCATGGGGAAACAAAGCTGACCAGTCAGGGCAAGGTCCTCATTGCCCAAGAAATCAGAAACAGATTACCATTCATATGAAGGTAATCTTTTTCTCTTGGTTTGTGGATCCATATCAGAAGCTTAAAGCTCTGCCAGCAGGGTGGGGTGTCAGAATATGTCCCATTGGACATACTGCATTATATTCTTCAGCGAAATGCCTATAATCAAAAATGGCTGTGGCCAGGGCAGAAACCAGGTAATCAGACATCCTCTGGACAGCTGTCTGTCCTTTGGGACAGAAAGTTAAAGGTTCAAACAGGTTAGACATTTTATAAATGGCTCACTAACCTTTTACCTAGCCTATCAGGTTCATACACAGAAACATGATGGGGGGGGGGGTTAAGGGAAAGCCAGTGGCCTCTAGTACTGCATTTATCATACTGTCCCTAACTGGATGCCCAAGGACCACTGTCCAGCTGAGATGTAGCAAGATTTTTTATCGAGGCATGGCTAGGCTGCAATGCTGTTACCCCTCTGCACGCCCCAGAAGGAGCAGTGGCAGATGGAAAAGTGAATAAAATAGATATTGGAGTGGAGGGCAGACAGATGGAGCTTCACCAGAGAAACTTCCTTCAGGCCTTCACAGAATTTATAAGGTCAGAAAAGCATCTCACTTTCTTCCAGTGGAAAATGTATTCTAACTTTTAAGATTTATCCATCTCCCTATGGCACTTTGTTTTATGCTTACCAGAATCACTACAAGAAGACTCTCCCACTAAAAAGGGAATGAGTATCCTTTGACCTAAAGCCAAATGATTCTTATGTTTACGTCAAGCCCAGAGGTTGCAGGCTGTATGAAGTAAGGCCCTCAATAAACAAAGCACAGTATTCACAACAGAAATGGTGGTTCTTGCTTAAGCAGGAAAGTCACTGAAGTTAAGTCCTTTGACATAATCTGTCAACCCACAGGTCCACTTGTTGATGATCTTTCCTGGGACATCGCTAGCCTTAGAAAGATCTCCAAAATCACTGCAAAGACCAAAAATCAATATAACACAATGCAATACAATGCCACACAGTATAAGTAATATTAGTAAAAGGAGAGAGAAAAATTCCACTGATCATTCTCTTAGGCAAAAATAAATAAATACATGAAAATGAAAAGGGGGCCACAGGCTGCTCGCCTTTTTGTTCACTACAAATCAGGAGAAATGAGCAGGTGTCTGCCTGTGGATAATTTGCCCAATAATTCTAAACAATTCTTTAGGAGCTATCCTTGTGATGAAAAAAATGTTCATGTTTGAGCAGTATTACCTCAAACTGAACTAGTACTTTGTTACTACAAGGAGAAGAAGTACTTAGGATACCAGTATATCTGACTGTACAAAAGCCACCAGCAAATTCATAAAATCTCTCAACATTAATGTCAAATTAAGAAAAAAAAAAAAAAAGACTTCACTGACTGTCAGGAACTTACAAAGGTTATGATACAAATCTGAAAAACTGCTGGACTAATTCATCTTCTTAGATGTATGTGCATCTTGTTTAGGATCTTAAATACAAAACCGCAATTTCCTCTTCTTCACTTAGTCACCTAAGGAGATTACAGTCATACATGACAGTTTAAAAGGAGAGAAAATATGGCTAAAACCTAAGTAATTTTTCATGTATACAATCATCAAAACTCAACAACAATCAGATAACTTCATTCTAACATTACTAAAGGACAAAATGAATGTTGAAGTTCATCTGCCTAAAAGACAAAAAAATATTGTCTGCAATTAAAGTCCTATCAATCAATCCCCTGTTCCTCATTCCACCAAACGTCAGAATTCTTAGATATGTCACGTTTTCTTCAGCTATTTTATTTATTTCAATTTTCCAGAACAAGTAGCACACATCAGATTGGTGCCAAGAGACAATGTTGCACATCCATATATCTCATCCAGTTAAGATTAATAACAGTTTATACAACGTCATTGTATTTCAGACAGAGACAACATGGAAAAGCAGAAAACACAGGTGTGACAGAAACCTGTGCAAATGATGAAAGGGAGTGGGACAGGCCTTTCTCGGATATGGACTATGCAGAACGTTCACAAAAAGCACAGTGACGAAAACTACATAAGGCAGAGTATAAAATATGAGGTACGTAAAGGAAAGAGCAGTACAGCATAGGTTAAAGAAAAAACACAAAAGCCATCACAAGTAAGAATGCTAGCAGTCAGACTAGAAGGAAAAGAGGTGAGAGATGGTGGTTAGAAGCAACATATTGACCACCAGCTGCTGAAGGAGAGTGATGAGCATGTTAAAAGGAACGAATAAGGCTTTGGGGCAGTAAAAAGAAACTTGAAATGATAGCGGGCTTTAATCTGTTGGATGCAGCCTAGTGCATTTCTACATTCAAACATGCATGGAAAAAAAAACAAAAACATACATACACACACACTAAATATACACATACATATAGAATACCTGTTTAGCAATGATCATGAGAGAGTCTGGTCCACCACAGACAAGGGCAACAAAACCAAAGTGTGGAACTACAAAAAGGCAAGACTATATTAAATCAGGATTTTTTTTTTTTACTGAAATGGTGAACTGCACTTAGGTACAGGAAATGAACAGGTTGTAGATGAAGATTAAGAGGCACATACAACCAGCTATGGAAAAGGAGCTTCGAAAAATAGTCAGAACTCAGAATCCAATGTCATTCAACAGGGATGTTAAGGAGGCAGCCAATAGAAAGTAAGAGGGATCCATTATGCAAATTTGATATTTCACCCTGAATCATGCCATCACTATCAAAACAGTTCAAAAATGACAACTCAAGTACTCAGATTTTTAAAAATGTGTATATTCAAGATCAATGACTTATAAGCAAGTATGATATAAAATAACAACGTTTGGGTGGGTATGCTTCCCCTTACTTTATTTTTCTCACTCCAAGGTCACTGCACATTGGGAAAACAGTGCTCATTGACAACCAATGTAAAATCTGTCTTGCTCTTTTTCTTTTTCCAAGGTGCAATAACCATGGACCCCCACAATTTGCTAAAATGTAAATGTATCAAATCTTGCTCTATTAAGAAGCAAGCAAGGAAAAACACACGCAAATGCCAGCTTGAGACAATATAGCTGAGCAGGTGTGAATCAAGATTGAGAATCCAAGAAAGTGGCTAAAAGCCAAGATAAAGGCATTTCAAGACCTTTTGTTTGGTCATAGGTTGAGGATATGAATGTCAGATTTCCCAAGGAAAATTAACTATGTACTTACTGGCCTTCCTTGTGTCTATTCCTCAGTGTCTGTTGTTTTCCTAACTGCTCTCTTACCTACTTTAGGCCACCAGTAGCCTCCAAACCAGTGGGGTTAAACAGCTGGATCAATGAGGAAGGATTATCAATGCTGCCTGCCTCCAGGAAGGATTGCTTTCTGCATCATCATTAGTCAGGTTTACTTCCTATCTCCTCAGCATGCTGGATGACATAGTTGCATGAGTGCACAACGAGGGTTGCAATGGAGTCGACCCTCACCTCCGGAGGCCCACCTGGTTTTCCGTCAAAAGCCATAACTGTCCTGCCTGCAGCACACCCTACACATTCCATCCCTGAGAAAGGTTTGCAGGCACTGCCTCATCGCTCCTCTCTTGGCCCCCATCATCTCAACAGCACCTCCATCATAAGTCAGTTCTGGGCCATTTAGGTCATAGCCAGGGCTTCCCCTTTACATACACCATATAGCCCATATAGGCAGGACTATAACAAAGCAAGAAAAGGGGCTTGAAAGGTAGTGAGGAAAGCAAAGGCAAATCAAGAGAAATATTTATCGGATCGTATTAACAGGAAGAAAGAAAGAGTCTTTAGATAGGGGAAGTTCAACACAGAAATGCAAAGATCAGTCAAATGAGCAGGATTTCAGTGAGGATGGGGAAAAAGCAGAAATTCTTAATTTATTCCTTCTACTGTCACAAAAAAAGAAGGAAAAGTGTCAGTTAGGTAGGAGGAAAAGGAGTAAGAAGTGGAATGAATTCTGACAGTCATATATGGAAAGCTTCTGACAAGAAATTCAAGAACACGAATGCAAGAATCAGGATCCTAAGAATATATCCAAGAAGGATGCCAGAGATCATGATGAGTGTACCTACAAATTTCAAGAAAGAACCTTTCAAATGGTCACTCAACAGCTATAATGGACCACATGACTGGCAGGAGACAACAGTGGTACTACTTCACAAAAGAGAGTAAGAAATGAGCAGGGACACAGGTGCCAGTAAGCTTAACCTTGGAAGCAGGGAAAATCATGGAGAAGATACAGAGATAAAGGGCAGATGCTTTTCTGGACAGCAACCTGCAGGATAAGTACCAACAAGGGTTTGTGGAAAACAAGTCACAAATTCAACATGATTCAGACTTAATAGGTTCATAGGCTCATACTAGGCTATCTGCCCTAGGGCATTTATAAGCCTAGCCAGAGTGTGTTTGGCTTTCGCCACCCATTTTAAATTAATTTTGCTATGCTCTATTTCGAGGTTAGTACACTGTGCCTCTGTCTAACAGTGACACAGAAGTGATACCCGGGGTAAACCTACGATCTACCATCCACTCATCAAGATTCCTCTTGAAGAGAGTCAATGAGGGACTCTGCCTAACCTGGACTGGGATTTTATTCCAGAGTGAAGGGAGCCTCTGGGTTATGAATCTGTCCCTCCAGCATGTCCTATTTATTTCAATGCTGAGGTTCAAGTCTCTCGAGCGCGTACCTCAATGGGATTTGGATTTTCTGAGGTGCAGCATGTCCATTAATTCTGGGTTGGACATGGCTTTATACGTCAGGCACAGATCACCTCTGAGCATGCGGTATGCCACTGAGTAGAGCTGGTGTTTCTTTAACCGGGCAGCATATGGCATCTGTTTGAGCCCTTTGATCCTCTTGGTGAGGTACTTTTGGGGTCTTTCCAGTTGCTGCAGGTGTCTGGTAAGGTACATCCCAAAAGGGGCATTGTACTCAATTATGGGCCTGATGAGGGATGAGTAAAGAGGCACGATGACCTCCCCTGATCTAGATGTGAATCCCTTCATGATTAGGTGGGCTATATAAAATGTTTTTCTAACCACTTTGGCCACGTGGTTGTCAAATGAGAGATTGCTATCAACTTGGGTCCCCAGGTCCCCAATTACTTCTTCTGTACTTAATGGATTACCACCTATGTGATAATTTGTGGGCACTTTGTTTTTGCCAAAGGGGATGACTATACACTTTTTGCCATTTAGCTTGAGGCCATGGCTCTGGCACCAGTTGTCTGTTTCTATGAGGCCCTTTTGGAGAATGCTTGCGTCGGCTGGAGAGTCGATTATGGCACCCAGTTTGCAGTCATCTGCGAACTTGGTCAGCCACAGTCCTTAAGTGTTGGCCTGTACCTCCAAGAAATATATATCGAACAACAGAGGTCCCAGGACTGAGCCTTGTGGGACGCCACTTGTAACTGGTTTGGAGTCTAACATGGCTCCAGCAATTCTAACCATGTGGGTTCTGTCCTTGAGCCAGATTGCAACCCATCTAGTGACATAGGGGTTTATATTTAAGCTGGTGAGCTTATCTATTGTATTGTATCGAAGGCTTTTGCGAGGTCCAGGTAGGCTGTGTGGATCACCTTCCCCACGTCAATGGCCTTGGTGACTTGTTTCAAAGAAATCAACCAGATTTAAGAGGCAGGATCTGCCCTTAACAAAACCGAACTGGGTAGGATCCAGTGTCTGTAGGTCCCCAATATCTTTATTTATGAGGTCCATGATGATCCTTTCCATAGCTTTGCAGACCAAGCTAGTCAGGGTTATGGGGCAATAGTTTCCAGGATCCGTTGAGGCACCACCTTTGTGGAGAGGAACCACTGTTGCTGTACGCCACTCTTTGGGTACATATACTGTAGTAAGGCAGAGATTGAACAGTAGTTTTATGTTTGGGTTTAGCTCTTCCTGGAGTTCATGTAGGATGCAGCCCGGGACACCGTCTGGTCCCATTGATGCCGTGTTTTTTGCTCTGGAGAGGGCGGCTCTTACCTGAGCATCTGAGATGTCAGGGGGGCAGCACTCTGCTGGGATAAATATTTGCCCTTTTGGTGGGGGGGGGGGGGTTTGCACTGAACCTGTCAGCAAGGATGTTGGCAATGTCTGTGGGTTCGGTGTATTTTTTGTCATTTTGGACTAATTCTGAGCATATCTGGGAATTCCCACCCAGGTTCCCAACGTAACTAAAGAAAGCCTTGTGATTATCCTTAGTGTCCTGTGCAATTTTTCTCTCTAAGCTGGCCTTAGAAGATTTTATGAGTGCCCGTAGTTTTTTGCTAACACTGATCAGAGATGCCTTCCCTTTTTGGGATTTTGCTCTATCATGTAGTAGCTTCCTCCTTCTATTGTATAGTTTGTTTATGGCTGGGGTCCACCAGACAGGACGTCTGCCTTTGGAGGATTGGGTCTTGGTTTTATTTGGGATTGCATGATCCATGCATTCCTGAAGGTGTTCATAGAATGCGTTTATAAAGGATTCTGCGGTCTGGGCCGTATTTTCCACAGGCCCATGGGCTTTGAAGGCTTCCACCTCGGTTTTGAGGAGTGTGAAACTTGCTTTAGAGAAGTTTTTCACTGTGTTTTTTTGGGCAGGGGGTGGGGTCGGGATGTGAATATCCAGTGAGATTAGTTTATGGTCTGATCTTACCAGTGAGGGATACACTTCTGGTCTGGAGCATAGAGTCCCCATGTTGGTGATGATCAGGTCTGGTATGTTTTCCCCTCTTGTGGGAGTGGTAACAAGTTGTTCCATAGCATTTGAGTTTATAAATTCTAGGAACATTTGGGCTAGGGTGTTGGAGCTAGAGTAATGCTCCAAAGTCTATGTTTGGGTAGTTGAAGTTGCCCAATATAATGGTGTTTGGAGAGACCTTCATATTTTCCAGTGCTCTCAGGAAGGCCGAGTGGGGTTCCTGGGTTTGGGAGGGTAGTCTGTAGCAGGCTATAAACTGGAAGGCAGTTTTACCCACTGTTAGTTGCACATGGATAGTCTCTGATGCTTCGAGCTGTGCCACAAACCTGGAGGTGTGGGAATCTTTGACGAATATTGATACGCCACCCTCCTTTTGTGGTTCGGTCCAAGTTTTAGGGCCGAAAAGCATGGTATGAGGTATAACCTGGTAGTGCTGGGGTGCTCTCAGGAGACTTGAACCAGGTTTCTGTTACTGCACAGATATCGATGTTCTCCATGCCAAGGAGAGTTTCGAGTGCGTGCATCTTGAGGTTTAGACTTCTGGCGTGGAGTAGCATTACTCAGTTTCTTATCCCTTGTGATACCTATGGAGGTGGGTTTGTCTTTTGAGCCTTGCCTAAAAAAGGCACTATGGGGGTAGCAAGAGCCTTTGCCAATATCCGAAAGCCCAGGGGTGACAGGTCTAAGCCGTCCCTAGCGAAGCATCGTAGCTTGTCGAGCATGTCATCCCAGGCTGACAGGCATTGGATCCCCTTTGAATGACACCAATACTTAAGCCAATTGTTGAAATTGATCATCTTGTCTTCATATTGTGGCATCATTCTTGGTGAGGGTAAGATGCTACTCAAGGTCAAGGTCATACCAGCCTGGGCTACATGCTCAGAGAGCTCCTCTATGTCTCTTTTCATGTAGTCTGGGGGAGGTACATCTCAGGATATTCACACCAGCATGGACAATGACTGAGTCATATTTGTACTTGCCTTGGAGTGACCTGAGTGCTTGTGTTATGTGGCGGATCCTAGCGCCCGACAGGCAGCTCACTGTGACCTTCTCCTTGTTCAGCCTGGTGAGCGGGACATCAGTGTGCCTGACGATAGATTCACCTATTACAAGTGCATCAGGTGTTGTTTAGCCTTAAGGGCTGTGACTGTTCGGCACACTGGCTTTGTGAGCTATGTGTTGCACGTGTTTTGTTTTGGGGTAGCGGTTGCTTGGGTGTCTGCTTTGGAGGTCTCTGCTGCTTAGGCAGATTTTTATTTAGAGCCTCCACGTATGTTTTTGTGTGTTTATGTATTTGGTTTGTTGTCGTGGTAGGTCTATGTGAGACTGGAATTGTAGTGAGTGTGGTTTCCTTCTCCTCCTGACTGGTTACGCCAGTATTGAGTTGAGAGAGCTTAGCCTCCAGTTTGGCTATATGGTTGCATCTCACACACGTGTTGGAATTTGTTGGGAGGAGGAGAGGGTTGTCTGTGTACATGAGGCAGTTGTAACATTGCCTCAAGAGTCCCAGATTCACCAGCTGGACCGGAGAGGAGATTGACAACTGACCTTTAGACATGCTAGTATAGTATTGGGAATTCCTTTATAATTGAAAAAAAGGGCCAATGGGAAAAAAGGTACTCAAGGGGAGTTTGTGAGGGTGTAGTGCTTTTAATTTTTTAGTGCTGACCTATATAATTGCTTTAGTGAGCAAGTGCCAGGTAACTTAAATGCAATGTGTTACAGGTAACGTAAATGCAAAAATGACAAACAGTAACTTTCTTTCAAGTGAAACAAGGAAAGAAGTACAGTAAGCAATGCAGATATCACTAGGGATCCACAGAAGTGCTGAAAAGCCGCGTTTTAGGTGGAATTAGCGTTTCAGGGAAATAACAAGCAAACTAACAACAAGCATACAAACAAAGCTAGATTCAGCAGGCCTGTATCTAGTCTATGCTACAGCAACCAAGGTGTACCAATTTCAGTAAGAAACAGTTGAAATACGCAGGCACTATAAGCCTTTAACCAGAAATTCCCAGCTCAGAAGGGCAGAGTCCAGCCTCTCCTCCCACAAGAGTGTAGACCACAAATGTTCTTAATGTAAAATAACTAGCCTGAAGCCCAAGTGCTTCAACCAGAACTAATAAACTTTTAGAATAACAGACACTGATCCCTCAATCAGCAGTTCCCAACTTAGAAGGATGTAAGCTACCTGTCCTGCCACCACAGTGCAGGCCACAAACCTTCCTAATGTAAAACAACTGGTCTGAAGCCCAAGTGCTTAAACTAAAAAGCTTAGAATGAGTTACACCAAGCAGTAATAAATACAATTGAGTACTTTTAAGATGACGCAAAAGCAAAATAAAGTAGGAAGAAACACAAATACAGTAAAAGCAGATAAAAAAAATAAAAATTTTAAGTGAGCAAATGAGATGGGCCCAGGAGTTACAGGACAGAAACAAATGCAAATGCAGGCCTTCAAATCAGAAAGTTGAGAGAAATGGAAGACCGCCCAAATGGCCAATAACTACAAATACTGGGCCAGAACCACTCCTTATGTGGTAGACAGGTTACCTAAAGCTTACCACTCCCACTGATAAGCTAGAAGGCTTCCCTCCAACACAGAAAGGCTTCGGGGGCTCAGAAGCTTACAAACAGTCCTGGATACAGCAAATCTGTATCTGGAACACTAATTACAAGAAAAGTAGGAAACAGGCTTACATTTTTTTTTCTTTTTAGAAAAGTAGCAAAAACAGTAGTAAAAACAATTCACATGCAGTGCAAGCTGGCACACTTGAGTATGTAGCAATATTAGTCCACACACAGTTTGAAAAAATGTAATTAAATTAAAAAGGACTAAAAGCAAGGGCAGAAAGGGTTTATTAGGTAGAATGCGGTAAAGAGATGAGACTGGGGGAGTGTCCTAGATCAAATCTACAGTGGGGCGGGCACTGCAAAAGCCACCAAATTTAAACTACAACCAAGAACAGGGGGTGGGGAAGACAGTTTCAACAGAGATGTGAGGAATCACAGTGCAAATTATAAAACCAAAAAATATATACTGATCTCTGCATATTTGCAGAACAGTAAGACAGATTTCTAAGCAACAATTTAGCTCTACAATACAGAATAATACAGAAAAATATACTCAGCTCTATATATTTGCAGATAGTCTTGTAAGGCTGTCTCTCAGCACAAAGGTTCCAATTTAAATGCAGGCTGTTATTAACAGGTCAAATTAAGGGAACCTTGAGTTAAGCAACACACAAGCTATAAAACCAGTTATATCAGCTGAAGACAAGGCAGAAAATGGGGGTGGGTTGGGGAAGACAGTTTCAACAGAGATGTGAGGAATCACAGTGCAAATTTTAAAACCAAATATATATACTGATCTCTGTATATTTGCAGAACAGTAAGACAACAGATATCTAAGCAACAATTTATAATACAGAAAAATATACTCAGCTGTATATATTTGCAGATAGCCTTGTAAGGCTGTCTCTCAGCACAAAGGTTCCAATTTAAATGCAGGCTGTTATTAACAGGTCAAATTAAGGGAACTTTGAGTTAAGCAACACACAAGCTATAAAAACCAGTTATATCAGCTGAAGACAAGGCAGAAAATGAGGGGGGTGGGGTGGAGAAGACAGTTTCAACAGAGATGTGAGGAATCACAGTGCAAATTATAAAACCAAACAATACCAAAAAATATATACTGATCTCTGTATATTTGCAGAACAGTAAGACAACAGATATCTAAGCAACAATTTAACTCTATAATACAGAAAAATATACTCAGCTCTATATATTTGCAGATAATCTTGCAAGGCTGTCTCTCAGAACAAAGGTTCCAATTTAAATGCAGGCTGTTATTAACGTGACTGTGTTACACTGGAACCTGACAAAGAAAACTGCCTGACTGTGTATACCTTCAGTAAAGTCTTTGAATCAGTTTCAGTGTTCCGTACAGGACTAAGTCCCTTCAGTTACTCCAAGTGAGAAGTTGACTACATGTGGAAAACAGTGGCTCACTAACAGGATGCAGAGTGGCGGTTATATGTACCTGTCAAAAGGAAGAGAAGGGTCATTTCCTTTCCTCAGGGTGCTCCAAGAATGGTATGGTATCCACCTGCTTATGGACAACACTACAAAGTGACGATGAAGGAGCAAACATTCAAAGGCACTGAAGAAGACTAGCCGAGGGGGCTGAGAAGTGGCACCTAGACTCCAATATTCCTAAAGTGGCATATCAGTTGGAAAGAGTGAGCTCCAAAAGTGCACATCAGGAGAAAGACCTTGCTGTGGTAGTAACTGCACAAAACAAAAGTCACCAGCTACAAATTGAAACTGCTGAAGTCAATGGCAAGAAGACATGCTGGGTTAGACTCTTACTTATTTTATTGTCATTTATTTACATTTGTTGACCAGGAAATTCCGACTGGACGCAGGTCCTTTTTCAGCGGAGGCCCAGGGAGAAAAGTTCCACAAAGTAGCGTTAATACAATCATAGTTACAGATGAAGAAAATAGTACATACAGTAGTCAAATAACATCTGTGCCATCTAAGATGGCATGTATTCTAAGAATTAAATAGCAGTTATTCACATTGTTACAGTAAAAAATTACAGCAGTTTTATAAATGTTAAGCTTACAAGCATCAGCTTTGGCTGAAATCAAAGGTAGTTAGTGGGGTGGAAGAGAGGTTGGTGGATAGAACGGGAGATGCTAGTGAGGAGTGTTACAAGGGCATAACCAGCATTTTTTAGGTGAGCTTTAAGTACAGCTTTGAAGTGAGTGAATGATGGTACAGAGGTTATTGTGGGGGGAGGGTGTTCCATAACTTGGCTATTGAGCTGGAGAAGAGTGCTTCTCCAGCAGAGTTCTTGGCTCTAGTTACCTGTACTTGATTTTTTTTGTTGCTGGATCATAGTGGTCTGGTGGTGAAATAGGGCTGGAGTAGATTTTGGAGGGATGGGACTTTTAGAGGATGGTTTACTAATTTGTAGGCAAGTGAGAGTTGGTACCACTGAAGGAGGTGAGGGAGTTCTAGCCAGCCAAGTTCAGCAAGTGAGAGACAGTGGTGACTACGGTAGGAGGCCCCTGTGGCGAACTTGGCGATTTTGTTGTAGCAGGTCCCAAGTTTATTTAGATTGCTTTGCCTTAGGTTGGTATATATTGGAGAACCGTAAAGAAGGGTGGAGATAAGGTGGGAATTTGCAACGGAAAGCCTGGCTGCTTTGGTTAGGAATTGTTTACTTCTGTACAAGGCTCCTAGTTTTTTTGTAGACTTTTTTATGGTCATGGATATGTGAATGTCAAATTTGATATTATTGTCTATCTCAACTCCTAGCAATTTGGTGTGATTTGTTGGGTGGATAATGGTGTTGTCTTTGGCTGTGATATTAAAGTGAGAGTAGGTCCGTGTATGTTTGGTGGGTTGGAATACGAGGAGTGTAGTTTTGTATGGATTGAGTATTAACTGGGCATTTAGATAGCCAAGTTTCAAAAGAGGAAAAGGCATCCTGTGTGACCTTTTGCAGTCTGGGTAGGGACTGGGCTGAGCAGATGATGGTTAACTCATCTGCATACTGTATGAGAGAGCCACTTTTGGTGGCAGTGACTAGATTATTGGTGAAAATGGAGAAGAGTAAGGGTCCAAGGATGAATCCTTGGGAAACACCAATAGAGAAAGGTAATTGGGGAGATATGTCATTCTGCCATTTAACGGATTGCTGGCGGCCAGTCAGGTAGCTCTGAAACCAGTTGGTGACTGACTTAGAAAAAGATAAATTATTCAGAACAGAGATAAGTGGTTTGTGTGGGACCGTGTCAAATGCCTTAGATAGGTCTAGGAAAGTTGTAGAGGAGAGATAGCCATTGTTTTTATTCTGAAGGATAGTGTTAGTAAAAGTGAGTAAGGCAGTGGTAGTGTTATGGTTTGGCTGGAAACCATGTTGACTATAAGAAAGGAGGTACTCTAGGACTTGAGACTGATTGCAACTCTCTAGTATTTTGGAGAGTGGAGAGAGAATTGCTATGGGTCGGTAATTGGTGAGTTCTTTGGAGGGGAATGATGTGTGATATTTTCTATAGTGCAGGGACGTAGCGTTCTGACAGAGATCGGTTAATCACGATTGAGACTGGGTAGGTTAGGGCGTTGGCTGCAATTTGTAGGTATTCACTTGGGAGGTTGTCGGCTGCTAGTTTAGTGGGTTTTTTAGTTAAAAGTTTTTTTATGTTGGAGGTAGGAACAGGAGAAAAAGAGAAGGCAGCAGGAACAGAAAACAAAACATTACCCCCCTACAGATCAGCATAGAGCTGACTGAAGGGCAGTGTAAGTCACTGACTTTCCTTGCAAACCTTACCATATTAGCACGTTTGAGGGACTTAACATTACACAGCTCAAGCCACTTCTGTGCTGAACAACTGGGAGCCGATCCATCTATTGCCCATTTGCTCACATGACAAAGTATGCCTATCACTTTAGGTAATTATACAGTTAATTTCCTTTTTTCAAAAGACAATGTAAACAAATCATGTGCTACAAAGAACTCATTTGCAATCAAGAGACACATTAAAAGAAAGAACTGAATTTTTCTTCTTTTTTTACAGACTTATTTAGTATATATGAGTATACATTTTATCTGCATTTGAAGCATTAGACTTGTCAATCAATCGTATCTGCATTCCATGTTGTAATCATCTGAATGCAAAAAATACACATATTTGACTTGCCTAATCACAGAAATTACAGGAAAATTAAACATGACCCCAAAAACTCTCTAGTTTGAGTATTCAGAGTTTACCCTTGGATAATCTAAACACCTACCTTCTAATTTTAAGAACACTGACTATCCAAGCCAAGCACTTGAAATTATATACAGATACTTAAGGCAATAATGAGCTACATCACATGTTTTTTACATTTTACTTTATAAATGTTAAAAAAAAATGTGACAATAGCTCTAAAACTACAGGAACTATGCTGGTTACAGCTTTCACATCATTAACCAGAACAACTTTTCAAAATAATGCTTACCATGATCCACGTGTGCCAAAATACAAATATTTCTAATATTTTCAGTTTTCTTCTGTAGTGCAATAATTTTTTCCAGACTTGTATGACCCATTTTATGTTCTGTAAAGTAATAATAAAAGAGCTCTTAAGATGCAGAGTTAAAACATTTATCATATGTCAAAAAACACCACTTCAAACGTTTATATTACAAATTATGAACAATGCAATCCTGACAATAATTATCAGTAGCTCACTACAGAACACACTCGTCCATTTACTATCATACTTGCAACTGCTACCATAGCTCTCAACTGTACAGATTTCCACGGAATGTCCAGATTTTTGGCTCATATTTTTGGCCTGTGTACCTCCTAAAATCTATGGTTTTCTGGCAAATCACTGGGAGGAAATGAGGAATGAAGTCACTAAATAATGATGTACATTTGAGTTTCAGACTTCAAATCCTTCAGAAAATGTATGTCAAAACAAATCCTGTTACTCTAGCTTATAAGTTTATAAAAGCAATATTTAAAATCTGTCCCTATTTTTGGGTGTTAATCCCCGCATTTTGCCGGGCTTTGTCCAGATTTCTTGTGCTAACAGGTTGAGAGGTATGATTGCTACAATTGCCAATACGGGAATAACAAGACCATAAAATCATAAGGTGGGAATGTTGAGGACTACAGGAGTGAAAAACTTTGAATAACAAACCTCCCAACCAGCGTGGACACAGAAATAAGTGGTAACATGGATCGGGGGGGCAAGTCCAGCTGTTTGCTCCTGTGGTCCTCCACATTCTCATCTTACAATTTTTTATTTTTGTTATATCTGTATTCGCAAATGAAGCAATCACAAATGTGATAGGAAACCCACTCAACTTTCATGTTGGAATCATAAGATCATAGGAGGTTACTAGGCTATTGGCCCTGAGGCCCTTATAAGCTTACCCAAGAGTTTAGCACATATCTAGTAAAGTCAGCACCCAATGCCCCTGGCCAGAAAGGAAACAGGTGGAATCCCAGGGGTATATTTTCTGTTTCCCACCCAGTTATCCAGGTTATGCTTAAAAAGGGGTAAAGAGGTACTGCCTGACGTGGACAGGGAGTCTATCCCATAGATGGGGAGTCTCTGAGACACAAATCTGTCCTGCCAACAAGTCCTATTGATGTCACAGACCAGGTTGAGGCCACGTGTGTGAGTTACTCGAGTGGAGCTTGGATATGCAGCAGTCCCATCAAGGTAAGGTCTGGGATCGTCTTCTATGCCAGACAGAGGTCACCTCTGAGGAGTCTGTATGAAACTGAGTAGTGGGATAGGGCTTTTAGCCCATCTATGGTAGATGTTTGTGGCCCTTCCTGGTGAGGAACCTCTGTGGTCTCTCTAGCTGCTGCATGTGCTTTGCGAGGTACATGCCGAAGAGTGGCGCTGTACTCAATAATGGGCTTTATAAGGGAAGAATACAGGGATGAGGTGGGCCATGTAGAAGGCTTTCCGTACAATGGAAGCAACATGGTGGTCAAAAGTCAGGTTGCTATCAACCTGGTGCCCAAATTCCTCATGAATAACTGCGTGCTTAGGACATTATTATTAATGTGATCATTTGTGGGGACGTCACTCTCCCCAAAGGGGATGATGACGCATTTTTTGGTATTCAGTTTGAGGCCATGTTTCTGGCACCACTCATTTGAGTGAGAACCTCTTGGAGGGGGAATATTAGAAGGTCACGGATTTTTGTTTAAGTACATAAAAAAGATCCAAAGGTAGCAAGTGGAAAAAAAAAAAAAAAAGAGAAGTTCCTCCTCTATCCTAGCCAAGTTACTCCTATTCAAACACAAATGCCATCTCATGTGTCTCCTATAAACAGGGCACAGACTAAGTGTAACTAACCCAGTGAACAATGCTAACTACATAAATAAAACAGGCTATAAGACAAATCTGATGGTCAGAACACTGTGACAAATATATATATAAACATTAATGAGCAAATGAAATGTAAAATGGTGAATGTCAAAACTCACTGCAATGGTATTTAAAGCCATCAGTTATTGCAAAAGAGATCATCAGTCATTGCAGCTGATTGTTGCGAAGATTGCTGTGGCAAGTGTGCAAGGTATGAATCCTTTAACATCTGGCAGTTGGGCACAGAGGTTTAAGGCTGTGAGCTGTAGTTCACGTGGTACATGGTTTGATCCCCGTCAGCCTTTACTCGTCTGCTGTTCGTTCTTGAGCAAATCACTTAAATCAGACAATGCTTTGCGGCAACTGAAATTTGGGCTAGGCTTCTCAATGGTCACCCGGACTGTAAGCCAAGAAACTATTCCTACATGAAGGGGCTTTGCCCCATCCCAGAGTATCTCACACCCCTGCTACCTACATAACTCCACAGTCACCATACCTTACAGTAAGGAAAATTCTTTGACATGTCACACACAGTACATACTCAATTATATTTGCAATTTATTCACATTTTTCATGTCAGTGATGGGGATGGCAAATTAGGACCTTACATTTCTGCATAACCCCCAAATAAACATTGCAGACAGTGTAATTAAAGCAAATTATATCAAAAATCATACTTAACCCATGGCTTTATAGACTGGCATCCATCAGAAGACCTTTTATTCATCAGTTCTGCCTGAGTGCTAAAGCCAGTTCTATGAATCTTAACCTCCTTTCCCTCACTTTGTACCCAGGATATTAATATATCTGTCCAGAAACAATTGCTGACATTAAGCATAGCCTTCTACAAGCAGGCATACAGAACAAGACATACAGTTAACTTAAGTGAGAACTATGTAATGACCAGTGAAAATCAGGAATGCATTTATAGCTGATCATGATGCTGAAAAGGTACCAAGATCGTATGGGAGGCCAAACACAAAAGCTTCTTTCCTTTTAATAAGCCAATGGAAGGTGATAACAGATAAAACTTTTCAGTTTTCAACTTTCAATATGCCATTTTTACGAAGAAGAAAAAATAACTTATTTACAAGACTTTAGCACAATTCAAGTCAATTCTTAATGTAGATTTCAAATTTCTTGATTTGGATAGCACTTTAAATAACCATGCTTATCATGTCATACTTTCAGGTATTCTACATCACATTCACTGACAATAAAATGAATATGTAAAATGCAAGTCAAGTTTAAAGTAAGTTTTTTATGCCCTACGGCCTTGATTTCTAAACATCTTGATTACTTTATATTTTAAATCTATCCCTTTAGGTCTCTTTCTTCCCCTCCCCAGATGCCACTTTCAGTAAACAGTTTTTGATCAGACTTTATTCTTGCCTTGCTTCACTATGCCTTCCAATGTGCTAGACTCGATTTTAATTCCTTTTCTTCGTGTTTCCTATTTAGTTCTACCACTTCTTTTCAAGATAGCAACATATCAAGAACTAATATTCCAACAAGACTTCGAAAGTAAAGAAGTAATATATGGATCCTACACTATCCGATAATGGTAGGAAGATCAAAGAAAATGTATGTGGTATGCCCAAAATAAAATGCATCAAAATTCCTTTCTAGAGCTTATATTTTTTATTTGTATTTATTAACCACATTAGAGCACTTACCTTCTTCTTCTTTCGGCTTTTCCCGGTTAGGGGTCACCACAGCGGATCACCTGTCCGCTCATGATTGGCAGTGGAGTTTTACAATGTTGAGTTGCCAGCCTGGTGCCCAACCTTCCACAGAAGGCACACACACACACACACACACACACACACACACACACACACACACACCCCTAGGGCCAATTTAGAGTGTCCAATCCACCTGCAGTATGTCTTTGGGATGTGGGAGGAAACCGGAGCACCCGGAGGAAACCCACGCGACCACAGGGAGGACATGCAGACTCCGCACAGAAGGCACCCCACCCGAGGATCGAACCGGAGAACCTCTTGCTGTGAGGCGGCAATGCTAACCACTGCACGACCGTAGAGCACTTGCCATTACTTGCATAACCCTTTGCGATGAATGACTAGAATTCAGACTTAGTGAAAAAAGTAATTGCCCCGTTTGAAGTAGACAATTCCTGTTTAGAATACATGTTCAGGGAATGTCATGAAGTTAAAAAATTGGGAAGAATTACAGAATAAGGTCTCAAAAGAAATCACTCCACAAAGAAAGTTTAGAGCAAAACCATGTTTATGTGAATCAGAGATATACAACCTACCCTATATTCAAAGGGAAGAAACAACACCAGTGATGGCTACAGTTAAACTTGAGACCAACAGGTAATGGAAGAAGAGTAGAAGAAAATCAAATGATACGTTCATTTGACCCAATGCTATAAAAGCCATTAAAATGCATCTACGTCTAATGTGTTCACAGGTAAATACCAGGCTTGCTGCACTTGTGGCCAATTTTGAGCCTAGCCAAGTTCCCTTTTAATGCTCAAATTAGCCTATCCCATTTGGTAAGAGATTGGCCTTACTCACCTTATCATACCATATATAAATGGAGGGTACCCATGATCTCGGACTATTGCAAAGTATGGTAAATGCAAACAGCTTTGATGACAAGCAATATTATTTAAATAGTAAAAATATCTTAAAAAAATTCATGGATGACCTTCTTTCAACAACCACTAAGTATTACACATTCCAACAAAACAAATTAAGATAGAAATGCAACATCAACAGAATCATATACATCAATATACAACAAAGAGAAAAAAATGCACCAATAAATATACGCAGGACTAAGTTATAAATCATGTTGATGAACATATGGTCTGCCATAAATGATTAATTTTCTACATATCTTTTTAGAAACAGATTTATTTTAGCCTTTGCAACATCTATTGATTTATTACGTATATAGTAAATCCCAATTCTTTCAAGAAACTGTTTCTCCTTTTAACCAATTACAACTGAAAAAAAAATGCAATGCCAAAAATAGTAAGGAATATTGTCTACCACATTTATCGATGAAACATGAACAACAACCAAAAGATGATGATTTATTTAAGGTGACAAAATAGGCAAGATAAGATATTGGGAGCAAATAACTTAAGAGAATGGTAATAGAGTGGGAAGAGGCTAAACAGAAGTTTGCATTGCAAGTTAGAGATTGTCTTCCCTACCAGAGATTGATAGAATATATGCAAAGACAAAAGGGTATGGGGAGTGATAAGTAAAAGACCAGCTCTAGGAGAGTTCTTAGTCAAGTCTAGAACAGAAACTGCTAATAAAAAGGTATAGCTAGAAGGGCATACAAAATATTGCACGATAACTACAAAAGAATCAAATCAGAGGAGGTCAGAAAAACTAGGAAGACAGACTGCAATAATAGCTTACAAGGGAGCAATGGGAGGACAAGCATGCAACAAAGTTCAGAAGGTTTAGAATTTTTTCTTGGAAAAAACTGCATATATTCTGAGTAGACTTCAAAGAATTATTCCACAGGTAGATGGGGAATGCTGGAGGCATGATGGGAAAGAGAGGTAACTGGGGACATATGTTTTAGGAGTGTGGCGTGTTGGTAGATTTTAAAACTACAGCACAGAGTACTCTTGTCAGAAATATTGGGGGAGCAAATTGCTGTAAATAAGGAAAGTACATTTTTGAGTTAGGACACAAGACCTAAATTGCAGAAACATAGTAAGGCCTTATTAAGTTTAATGCTATTGGCTGTAAAAAAAAAATTACTAGAAAATGGAAATCTAAACCAACTGTAATTAAAAGTACTGAATATTGTTAAAGAGATAAAAAGAACTGGAAGTGAGATCTTTATTAAAAGGAAAGAGGAAATCGCATAGAAATTAATGGAATTTGTGGGAATAATACATGCAGAATAATGTTCAGAAGGAGGGGTGAGATTTAAGTGAAAACAGTACTTTTCTATTTTTTTGTATTTGAAGATGTTCTGATTGATCCAGGACAAGGGCATTGGGCAAACTAAAATAGAATACTGTGGACTATATTGGCAAATAACATTGGACACTACCTGGTTTAAATGTCAACATAACTTATGGGCAGTATTGAAAATGAGAAGTACCAGATTGTGATCGATGTATGCCACTTGTTATAGTTAAGGTACTATATTTTACACACAGTATAAACAGTTAATACATACATATGACTAATACAAGGAACGTTTATTCAATATTTATATACATTTTGTAATCTTACTGTTTGGTAGTGTGTTTGCAAGTGCATTTTAAAAATGACTAGTTTTCACAGGAAGTGGTGTAATATAATGCAACTTCGTTTGATTACGACTGCTATATAAACCAGAGCAATGCTTCACTCTGTTTGTTCTGAAGTATGCTTTGACAGACGAAAGCACTAAACAGATTTATTAAACCAATTTTCAATACTGAATGGCTTTGGTCTCACTAGCACAGCTGTTATCATTGACAGTGGCGGCTGGTGACTTCAAATCACAGGGGGGCTGCAGGAGACAGCTGAATGGGTGGGGTCAAGGGGAGGGGGTGTGGTCAACCAGAAAGGGGAGGAGCTATGCACAAAACCACAAAAAACTAACTTTAATTAAATACGCTGCCCTGGGTGGCAAACCATCATTATGAAAGTCCAATCAAGACAAAAATAAGTGTAGAGGAATAAAAATATTTCAATGCATTGGCTGCATGACAGCTTACTTAATATCTAGATGGAAACAAAAGGTTGTGAGGCATGAAAAATAAATTACTTTTTAAATACATTACTGGAATGCCAGTCAAAATCAAGTATAAGAAAAACCAGAAGCACTCAACTCAAACCACTTCTCCTTGCACTGCAGTCCTAATTATAATATATTCAGCTTTATTAAAGTACAAGTAACATGCTGAAAGTAGAAATCTATGTGATGCCCCCACTTGTAAAAATGTTTCTTATCCAAAAAAGACCTGCTGCCTGACAACTTGTTTCATGGGGAAAACATGATAAAAGTAAAAATGAAAAGCAAACAAGAAACAAGCTCAAGATACATTGCTTAAAGGATTACTGTACAGGTTATGGACCACACATGATTGGCATTCTGTTTAGTTTACGGGTAAAGTCTGTAGAGATGACTGGAAGTCTCCAACAAGTGTAATGAGCTTTTTAAAATAATGGAATCCTGTCCTTTAATACCCAAGGCTTATACATTATCTAGTCAAGTATTCTCTGCATGGCAACAACAGAAAGGCTTTCAATGTTGGCAATTCTTTAACAGTATGCTTATTAAAGCTTACTTGCATCTTACGATGTCAGACAAGCTTACCTTATGGTCATTAAAGCATTGCTACTTAAACACAGAGCAACAGGCACTTTGAGTAATAAGCATAAATCTGAGTAATAAGCATAAATCAACAGTACAAAAATATGACAGAAACCAGACCATTCTGCAAAATCAAGGACAGATGAAAAGCCACTGTAGTACTTATGCAGTGTGTCCTCCCCATCCAAGGTAGATACAACTACTCCTTGCCTTGCTTGGACACATCCAGAGTCACTACATGGGGGATTGGGGTGCAACAAGCATGTCACAATTTGAAATCTCTCTGGCTGACTGTGATGGCCCTGACACATTTGTCATACCTCTCAACCTCAAGAGCAAGAAATCTGGACAAAGCCATACACAGAAGTGGGACAAAGGCCCAGCAATAAGGACAATTTTTAAATATTGCTCTAATAAACTTAGAAAGATAATAGAATAGGTCTTGCATTAGTATGAATTTTCTGAAGGGTATAAAATCTGAAACTCAAATGTCTGTCATTTTCTAACTTCAGTCTTTAGTGATGTCACTAATTTGCCAAAAAAACACAATTTTATGAAAAATGGACAAAAACGTGATGCAAAAATATAAAATAGACACACAATACAGCTGCTACCTGTCAAAGAAGGGACACTTTAATATTAGTACTGCTACCTTGAGCAGCTGACAAAATATAAAAGAATCTACATGCATTTCAAGTAATCTATAACTTTGATTATTACAGTTATTTCTTAATTGTAAACCATCCATGTTTTCTTCCAAAATTGCTATTTTGCGGAGGGATTATAAGGGGGAAGAGCAACATTTTGAGCCAAAAATTGGGGACAGTTGAGAGGTTGACTGCCTAATTCTATAAAGCAATTTATTTGCATGTACCTCTCAACCTGTTAATGCAGTAAATCTGAACAAGGCCAAATATATTGGGGCACATATAAACAGTACTAAAATTGCTCTTGTATAAATTGAGACAGTTGATAGAACAGCTCTTACTTTAACATGCATTTTTCTGAAGGTTATGAAGTCTGAAACTTAGAGTGACTTCTGGCAAATCATTTAGGAATTAAAACTACAAATTTTATGAACAACAAACAAAAATAAGAAGCAAAAATCTATTCATTCTTTGAAAATCTGGACAGTTGGGAGGTATAGTTCAGCTGGGCCTGTCTGAGTTTGCTGCCCTTCCCCCCCCTTACAAAATAATGGTTGAATGGAGCCTCTGCAGCCATTCCAATGAACCATTATACTTTGCTATTTCACTCCATTTACCATAAACACTAATGTGCATACTGCTTTACTTCTATGATGAGTTGGACTTCATTGGAAAGTTTTATTTTGTATTTTACAGCACAAACACTAAGTCATCTGTTAAACAAAGCAATGCAGTCTCACAATGAAAACTTAGCATTAAAACTTCTCTGCCCTTGAAACTCACATTCATTGAAACAGCATTGAAACCCACATTCAAAGAAAATACATTTTGCCAGTGGCAGATAAAGATTAATTTTGGGCTGTTTTCGAATCATAGGCTCCTTGCATATGAAACATACATGTGCTCTTTGATACACCTTCCTCATTGTACTAAAATTATATTCCTTGTACAATACAGTACACTTGTTACAGGGTGTTTTAAATTTGTTTTGAACATTTTTTCCAGTAAGCAATGAAACAAACCATATGCACCCATAATGGCAAAACTGCCCAGTTGAGAACATTTATCATAAAAAAGTCTGCTCAGACTTCCACAGTCCACCATTATTAGTAAATGTACACAATTCTACAGTCCACCATTATTAGTAAATATGCACAATTCTACAGTCCACCATTATCAGTAAATATGCACAATTCTACAGTCCACCTTTATCAGTAAATATGCACAATTCTACAGTCCATTATCAGTAAATATGCACAATCTCTGAAGTCAGTCATCTAAATAATTCCACATTAAAGAAATCTGTAACTAATGAAGCGGTTGCTGCTAGCAATCACCTTTATATTTCATGGTTTCATCGAAAAATAAAGTGTCTGTTGCCCCTCAGGAATAAATTGCCTATATTACATTAAAAATGATAAGCTAGTAATAATATTGCAAGAGGAAATGGATGGCAAACTGATAACGAACTCATAGTTAGTATCTTCACCAAGGAGAACATTCTCAGTACGGCAGCATCTACCCCTTGTGGGAGTAGAACCCACAACCTTCTGCATCAAAAGCAAGTACACAGCCTGTTGTGCTATAGTATTAACTTGGCAAAGCACTAAACTTCTATTCCCCTGCAGCTCTCAGTTCCTTGTAAAATCTACTCAATACTCAACTGCATCTCAACTTCGCAGCTCAAGAAAACTGGAAAAGCCAAAATGTATTGGGGGGTCAAAAGCCCAAAACAGGGACACATTAAACATTGCTTGTATAATCTTGGAAAGTTGCTAGAATAAAATGTTGTGTTGCCACCATATATTTTACTGCCAAGGTCCCTGAGCAAAAAACAGTCAGAGTAACATACCACTACGCCACATCAGCTGCTTTGTAATAGAGAGGAAGACTGAAACTTAAATGGCTATCATTTAGTGAATTCAGTTCTCACCATAGCTGTCAACCTCTTAGTACAAAACACCTGGACAAACCCAGTAATGAGGGAATACAGCCCTCAAACATATTCAGTGAATTCCGTTCTTGCCATAGCTGTCAACCTTAGCACAAAAACCTGGACGAAGCCAATAATGGGGGAATACAGTCCCAAAAATAGGGACAAATTTAAAATATTCATCTTATAAACTTAGAAAATTGCTAAAAAAAAAGGTTGTGCTACTATGTATTCTGAAGAACATGAAGTTGGAAATTCAAATGCCGGTCAATTTTACTGCGGACAGAACAAAAACAATTTTCAGCAGAGATGCAGGGATTAAAACTGCAGACACGTCTTTGTAAAATGGCAGGGCACCAGAGCAAATCCACACAAACACAGGGAGGAGATCACAGAAGCCACCCCAACCAAGAATCAAACCAGAAAGCCTATAGCTGTGAGGCAACAATACTACCACTGCACCATCAATTATGCAACGAATTAAACATTCAGAAACCTGAAGTCTGAAATTCAAATGCTTGTCAATTTTACTGCGGACAGAACAAAAACAATTTTCAGCAGAGACGCAGGGATTAATACTGCAGACACGTCTTTGTAAAATGGCAGGGCACCAGAGCAAATCCACACAAATACAGGGAGGAGATGCAGACAGAAGCCACCCCAACCAAGAATCAAACCAGAAAGCCTATAGCTGTGAGGCAACAATACTACCACTGCACCATCAATTATGCAACGAATTAAACATTCAGAAACCTGAAGTCTGAAATTCAAATGCTTGTCAATTTTACTGCGGACAGAACAAAAACAATTTTCAGCAGAGACGCAGGGATTAATACTGCAGACACGTCTTTGTAAAATGGCAGGGCACCAGAGCAAATCCACACAAATACAGGAGGAGATGCAGACAGAAGCCACCCCAACCAAGAATCAAACCAGAAAACCTATAGCTGTGAGGCAACAATACTATCACTGCACCATCAATTATGCAAGGAATTAAACATTCAGAAACCTGAAGTCTGAAATTCAAATGCCTGTCAATTTTACTGCGGACAGAACAAAAATAATTTTCAGCAGAGACGCAGGGATTAAAACTGCAGACACATCTTTGTAAAATGGCAGGGCACCAGAGCAAATCCATACAAACACAGGCAGGAGATGCACACTCCACACAGAAGCCACCCCAACCAAGAATCAAACCAGAAAACCTATAGCTGTGAGGCAACAATACTACCACCACACCATCAATTATGCAAGGAATTAAACATTCAGAAACCTGAAGTCTGAAATTCAAATGCCTGTCAATTTTACTGCGGACAGAACAAAACCAATTTTCAGCAGGGATTAAAACTGCAGACACTTCTTTGTAAAATGGCAGGGCACCAGAGCAAATCCACACAAACACATGGAGGAGATGCAGACTCCACACAGAAGCCACCCCAACCAAGAATCAAACCACAAAACCTATAGCTGTGAGGCAACAATACTACCACTGCACCATCAAATATGCAAGGAATTAAACATTCAGAAACCCTTAAGTCTGAAATTCAAATGTCTGTCAATTTTATTTAACATTTTTTAATCAGGACAGTCTGACTTGGAACAAATAAACAATTTTCAGCAGAGGTCCAGGAAGAAATAATGCAGACATGTCTTTGTAACATAGGAGGACACAAAAGCAAACCCACACAAACACAGGGAGAAGATACAGACCCCACAAAGAAGGAACCCCAGCCAAGAATCAAACCCAAGAACCTGCAGCTGTGAGGCAACAATGCTACTACTACACCATCAAATATCAAGCATTGCAACATTTACAAACCACAGATATTATGAGGAACAGATCAGATCGAATATGAGGCAAAAATCTGAAATTTTTTTACAAATGGTGGTGGGTAGGGAACTCAAGTCTTTAACACCTGCATACAGGGTACAGGGTTCAAGCCTGAGGTATTCCCTACCACACCACCATAAGCACCTGGGGCATTTTCACACACACACACACACACACACACACACACACACACACACACACACACACACACACACACACACACACACACACACACACACACACACACCAGTAAAGCATAAGCACCATACACAAACTCCAGTGAAGCATAAGCACCATACACAAACTCCAGTAAAGCATAAGCACCATACACAAACTCCAGTAAAAGCATAAGCACCATACACACACAAATAAACATTGTAAATTAAAGGTAAAAAGCACCATACACTTACCTGAATATATCCAGCTAACGTACATCCTTCCCGCGCAATACTGAAAGACCCGCGAGATCCCAAGGAAAGCCCGACGAGATCCTAATGCTCCTTCCCGAGTCCTGCTGCTGCTCTTGCAGTCCGGACGCGACCCATAATCCTGGCGAGTCTGTGCACTTTAAAAGTGCACAGACGTCTCCTTGTGTCCCCCTATGGGGACTGCCTTGAGCATGCGCATAGACCGACAGTAGTCGGGACTACTGCGCATGTGCGAAGTCCACGAATTTCAAAAAATTATTTATTTATTTTTTTTTCTTTCTATTTTTTATTTTGAGGGGGCTGCAGTCCGGCAGCCCGATGCCACGAGCCACCCCTGATCATTGGACTGTTCATTTCAGTACGATTCACTTGAATGTATGACAGTTGTTATGAAAAAAGAAAAACATATGAAATGTATATTGCAGGAAAAAAAAAACATTATTATGGTTTGTTTCCTTTACTGTTAATGTATGTGTGCCCAAGTCGCTAAGTGATACTAAAGATGTTAAAAAGAAAGATGATCAATTTTGGCTTTAACCTCCTTGAAATTGCTGACCAAATATAATTAACAATAAGCCAATCCTAAAAATACATCTGACGACAAGATCCTTTTTTTAAACACTATGGAGTAGAAAGAAAAAGGAAAGCAATATACAGTTAATTTCACAGGAGTAATAAAACAGTCACCAATACCCAAAATGGATTAAGTATGTGCATCACTCCCAACAAGTTATCAATAACTGGACCTTTCTTTACTCTAATAAATTGTTCCAACATCTTGAAGTACAGCACAGGGGTCTAGAATCTAGGTGAATTGTTCTGTTGCATACAACCACTGTCACAAACAACAGTGAAAGTGATGTTTTAATTAAAAAGCTAGAAAGAAAAGTTATAAATCTTATAAGAGTTTTACATCAGGATTTTCCAAGAAAGGTAGACAAACATAAAATGATTTGAAAGTTAAACAGAAAATCATCACCGGCATGGGAACATATATGCATATACTATTCACATTCACCATTACATATTAAGTAAGGTTACATACATGCACATGACTACGATTTTACAACATTTTCAATTACTTTCAAGAATTCATAGTTGACAGAATAAAAGTATCATATTTTTTTCTTTAACTTTTCTTTGCATCAATTTACAATAATTATTTTTGGCACAATGACAAAAACATGACAAATAATTACAGACATGCATACATGCGTACATGTACACTAAAATGGTCTTCTGTGTGTTCTCACCATGCTGACTCCGTTTACTTCATCTGTCTGATATAGAACTTGCTGAAATGGCATCAAATGCAACAAATAATTACTCACTGCCCATTAAGTCAATTTTTTTGTGAAAATGTGAAGACACAAGTATAACATTAAATTAATAACAGTTCCATTAGGCTTTCTTCAAGGTAATACTACTTATATACACTACCAATCAACCCAGAGCACTGTAAAATTTCTCCTTCACAGCCTTTGTGAAAAAACTAAGTTGCTTTCTAAAAACAAACTTAGTGGTGGAGAACTCCTTAATGAAATGCATGATGATGTACAACTACAATGGGAATATGTATTTAATGCAATAGTAATTATACTTATTCTCAGATAAGTATATCCATTTCCATCCTGACACGGGTGCCAGATTTACCTGAAATATTTAACAAAACTGTTGCACTTCTTCAATAACAGATCAGCAACACTGTCCCTTTGACTGTTTTACTGACTTAAATGTATATAGACCCCAGAGGATGACATTTCAAATATTTCTATATCCTGAGAAAATAAACTACAATTTGATAGAAAATGAAACAGCACAATCCTTTCCTTATTTTTACCCACAAAGCTCACCACAAGTTTAGTAGAATAGCAACAGTTTTCAATAACACCACTACCTCACATTCACTTCACAAAAGCATTTATCCCAGCTATCCTGTAAGACCATAAAGAATTACTTCTTGCATTAACTCATTCTCATCTACCACCATCTGTTACCTAGAGACTATCCACAACCTTTGTTAAACTCATATTATACAATGAAGAACTTGAAAAACATAAATGGGAATTTGAAGAGGTACACCAGTCATTGGATGCTTCTGTTCTGATGCTCTGCAGCTTCCTTACTGCCTTCCTTAATACAAGACTAGAACCAATGTCTTTTAGCCTGAACTAAAAATGGAACAATGTACTTTTACATTTAAATGACTGTTTACAGTTGTTTATTTACTTATTGTTGTTTATTTCTGCCTCCCTTCCACTGACTGCCAGCTACTCCCCAGGTCTCTGCTAGATCTACCAAGTTTACCAAACCCAAGTAGCCACTCCCCAGACTCATGCAGACCCACTTTCACAGTGCAGGGATATGAGGCACCTGGGGCAGCATCCTGCTATTGCTGAAAATCATTTTCTTCCTATTTTCCACTCCTTGCCCCACCCAGCATTATGTGGGTAGGTGTCAACGTTGTACCACCCCTCATTTCCATAACAAGCTGACATCAGCACTGCCCCACTCACTCACAAGCAACACCATGCGGAAATTTCTCTGATCTCCACCAGGGAAATCAAACGCATGAAAACATCTAGAATGTGTGGTCTGTACCATCCATTGCCCAAGCCACTATTTAAACTTACATCGCCTAGGCCACAGTCATGGCTTTACCCCTCTATGTCACAGGCAAAGACTCAAACATTAGTGCAGTAAAACAGAAACTACAACAAATATTAAATTATAAGTAGACAAAAAACTTACTAGTGAATCCACTTTTTTTATAAGAACAAAAAGTCTCCATGGTCTTATACAGCCAAAAGTCTGGAAACCAACCAAAGACAAAACACCAACAAAGTTACAAGCTACACCAACAAAGTTACGAGATTTACCGTTTCAAAAATAAATACTACTAACTTTTGGGCAATCCAGCCCTTCCTCAGTCTGAAGTTCCATTGTTGATGTTGGCTTCAAATGGATTCTAGTCTGTTGGTTGTATATATTTTGCATTGAATGCATTGCAGTGTATAGGATCAGCATACTGCTGCATTCTTTTATGGCCTTATTGATAAGAAAAAATAATCTCAAAACCTACATTAAACTTATAAAGAAATTCAAACACTTATCCCCAAGAAACTACATGGAAGGAACTTACAACCTTCAAACCCATAAACTCAAATCTCCTTCACAACATTATGCCCTCCTAGGTCTTATAACATATTTCTACAAATCAGAATTACATTATTTAGCCACATCCTCCATTATCAATTTATCTCTGACCTAAAAGTTGCCACATTAAAGCAATACATATGTATTTACCTATTTGCTAATCGGAAAAATAATCTGAACACAAGGCCAATTTATGCTAATAAGTTGGAAACCCGCACTTACAATATGCTCATTAAAGCCAAAGAAAGATCCTAGCAACAGTCTTTTTCTATACTGAATAGTCTTCTTAATAGACCACTATGAGGAAAAATATATGTATATCTTTTCATGAAATTCTACACAACTCAAATCTAAATGCACCACAATATGGAGTTACTACTCATTTTATTTTGTTTATAACCCTGAATGCTGTAGTAGCGGTCGACATCCTGACAAGATTTTATATTCTTTGAAAGGCAAATATTACCCACAATGCACTAATGGCACAGCTGACGAGGTTATAATGTCCTACTCTACAATGTCAGGTCTTACTTCCCCCTCATTTAGAACAGAAGGACTGAGAAGTACTGCTAAGTCTGAGAACCCAAAGTAAAATATTATTTACTAATCTGCAGTGACTCTTACAAATGCGTTTCCAAACAATGTAATTGCTTTCTGCAGGGAAAAATTACAGAAATATCAACTAATTGCTGAAATGACACTGACTTTTTACACAGAGAATTTTTTTTACTTTGTTCCCACCTCCCCATCTTCCTTACTTCAGTCAGCCAGGGCATCATTTCCAGCCTTCCAATGTTCGGCTAATTAGTCACCTATGCATGACAATACACATCTAAAAGAAAACTCAGCCTGGTGAACTTCTCCTTACGCCTGTCATCTGAGCAGCCAGAAATAATGTTACAAAATGCATTTATCAGTCCTGAGTATACAGCTGTTTAACTATTCCAGAAAGTGTGCTGTGTAAAATACAGAATTTGAAATGCCTGGATATCTTAGCATGGTAAATATTTTCGCATGCAACAAAGTCTTGTTCTGTACATGTTACATAGAACTGCAAATGTATTATACTGCTTTATTAGTGATCAGAAACTGTATTAAGCACATGCACATTCTGTACACAGAGAACATGCTTTGTAGTTAGTGTGGAAATACAGCTAGATAGATGCTAAAACAGAAAAATGAAACTTGCATTTATAAAGATCACTGACAAGTGTATGTAGACTTTCTCAGTTAAGTGTTAATATCATATATTCTGTAATTTCAATCTATAAATACATGAAAAAGTAAAGGGTCGATTTGATAGAGTATAAATGATTTTACACACATCAACACTAGTGCATTGAATGTAAATAAAACTATTCTACTAAACATTCAATTCTGGGGGGAGAAGGCCCTGGGTATTGGGGCGGCTTGACACCCCCCCCACACAATGTGCATGCACAACACACACACATATACACACTTAAATATATCAAATCTGAGGTCATACAGCATCAAAGAAACGAAGGGGGATGCTTGACTTGCTACATAAACCAGGCCTTCCATTTCTCTGCTACTGTGCTTTTCTTTTGACAGATGTCCATTAAAAATATTGAGACTCAAAATAATTTCTTAAGTTGGTGCTATGATGAATGATCATTTGCCACACAATTCCAACTTATGAGCACAGACGGATTTTAAATGCCTGGCAGTCAAGAAAATTCAAACTTCGAAGACCATTCAAATATCCACTTCTGCCACTACTTTTCCTCTCATGTCACACTACTGCCCATAATACTTGATCATACACATTAACACAGTTTTACTCTAGCATATAGTTAAGGATTTTTGTATGTAATTAATGGAATGACATTGTCCTATGTTTCAACTTTATTTTTTACTTTTGTATGTATCAGCATTGTTCTATTACTTAATTACTGTGGAGCTTACGTATATAATATTGTGGAGCTTTTCTCCCCAGGCCTCCACTGAAAATGGGCTCTTCCTAGGCCAAGTGGACTTTCCCGGTCAACAAATGCAATAACTAACTATCTAAATAAATAAATAAATAAATAAATAAATAAATAAAATCTACTGGATTTCTCCATTCAATTCCCCTCATAAATTATACTCTTAACCAAAACACTCACTCAGCTCACATGTCCGAATAATCATATCTATTCATATTAGTTAACTACCAATTCATTACAAATCAGCGAGGAGTTTGCTGCAAAACTGGAAAGGCAATCTCCTTCCATCTGCACAAAAACTTGGAATTAAAATAAAGATCCCACCCAAGATATTACACTTTATACAGTGACTCCATAGTCTACATGTCTGACATTACAAAGCACTGTTAACATTGTACATAATATTAATAATACCAAACCCTTACATCTGTGGAATATTAAACTGTACAGAGTCTGTTACACCACCACATACCTAATCAGAACTTAAATTATGTACCTCACCACTTGTAATTTAGTATGGCACTTGTAATGCTTGCAATTGTACTATTATACTAACGATGTTCTTATCATCTAATGTTAAATGAGAGCATATTTACTTGACTGGGTTTTTACAACCCTCGGCTGAGGTGAAATGGGTCCCTGTGACTCAGTTTACTATTTAGGTTAACAGACTTAAATTATGGCTTAAAATACTTCCAAGCTTCCTGTGTTTTCTACATGCATCCAAATGAAAGTAAAATATCACACAAGATCAGCTGATACTGGGGGCCTAAGCTTCCCTAACTGAGAATTAGGTGCTAAAGCAGCTACCACGAAAGCAGTGCTTTACAGGATCAAAAGAAGTTACTGGGCTCTTGGCCCTGAGGCCTTTACAAGCCTAGCTAAGAATTTAGCCCATGTTCCAACAAGTCAGCACCCTATGCCACTATCTAGCAGGGACATAGGTAGAATCCCAGGGGTGTATTTTCTGTTCCCCATCCAGTTATCCAGGCTGCACTTAAAAAGGTTTAATGAGGTACTCTGCTTTACATGGAGAGGGAGTCTAATCCACAAAGGGGGAAGTCTCTGGGACACAAATCTGTCCCGCCAACAAGTCCTATTGATGTCACAGACCAGGTTGAGGTCACAAGTGTGGGTTACCTGAGTGGAGCTCGACTTGCAGATATACAGCAGTCCCATCAGGGTGCGGTCTGAGATTACTTTGTATGCCAGACAGAGGTCACCTCTAAGGAGTCTGTATGAAACTGAGTAGAGGGACAGGGCTTTTAGCCTATCTGTGTAGGGTAGATGTTTGAGGCCCTGGATTCTCTGGGTGAAGAATCTCTGTGGTCACTCCAGCTGCTGCATGTGCTTTGTGAGGAGCATGCCAAGAGGGGCACTGTATTCAATAATTGGTCTTATAAGGGGAGAATACAGGGATGTTATGACCACCTTGCCCCTGGATGAGATACCCTTACTAATGAGGTGGGCCATGTAGAAAGCTTTCCGTACAATGGCGGCAATATGGTGGTCAAAAGTCAGTTTTCTATCAACGTGGGTTCCCACGTCCTTCAACTGTTTGTGTGCTTAGTGCCTTATTATCAATGTGATCATTTGTGGGGACATCATCCTCCCCAAAAGGGATGATGATGCACTTTTTGGCATTCAGTTTGAGGCCATGTTTCTGGCACCAGTCATTTGTTTGGGTGAGACCCTCTTGGAGGATGTTCACATCACTAGGGGAATTGATGACAGCACCCAGCTTGCAGTCATCTGCAAACTTGGTCAGCCATGTCCCACTAGATTTGCTCTCTGAGAAGTATATTCCAAACAGCAGAGGCCCCAAGACCGATCCCGGTTGTACACTGCTTGTTATGAGTCTTCTACTTGAGGTAGCTTCCCCTATTTTGACTAGGTGGGTTCTATCAGTGTGCCAGTTTGCTACCCATCTGGTAACATATAGATTGATGCCTAGTTGAGAGAAGTTTATCTATTATACCCGAGTGGGGAATAGTACTGAAGGCCTTGGCCAGGTCAAGGTAGGCGTTGTGCACTGTCTTCCCCACATCTATGACCTTGGTGACGTGTCTCAAAGAAGTCGACCAAATTTAACAGGCATGACCTCCCCTTGGCAAAGCCAAATTGTGTGGGATCTTGCCAATATCCTTGTTAATGAGGTCCACTATAATCCACTCCATGGCCTTGCAGATTAGGCTAGTTAGGTTGATGGGTCTATAATTTCCTGGATCAGTGGATGCTCCATCTTTGTGCACAGGGATGACAGTAGCTGTCCTCCACTCACCTGGGATGAAGCCAGTACTCAGGCTTTGTTTGAATAGGGTGCCTAATGGTGCTGCAAGTTCCTGCCTGAGTTCATGTAGGATTCAGCCTCAGATGTCATAGTGTCCCAGGGAGGCTATATTTTTTGCCTTTGAGAGGGCAGTGATGACTTGCTCCCTAGAGATAAAGGGAGGGGGGCAGGTACTGGGGATGTCCTGTTTTACTGATTGGGTGGGGGGGGCAGAGGAGTGAGGTTTTCACTAAACCTGTCGGCCAGCAGGTTGGCTATATCTACAGGGTTTGTGTATATGGTGCCCTTGACCACCTGGTCTGAGCAGATATGGGTGCTTTCCTTGAGACTGCGGACATATGTGAAGAAAGCCTTATGATGGTCTTTAGTAGATGTGGCCAGTTTGTATTTGAAGTTTGCTTTGGAGGATTTCACTAGTGCTCTTTTTTGCTTGTTCAGGCTAAGGGGAGATTGCTTCCAATTAGACACCTGTTCCTTATTGGTCCTGGACAGCAATTTTTTTCCTTTTATTATAGAGTTTTATTTATTGTAGATGTCCTCCAGACAGGTTTACTCTTCCTTGAGGAGGAGGATTTCATCCTGTCTGGTATTGCTGATTCCATGTAGCTATATAAATGTTCATATAGTACTTTGGTGTAAGTTTGGACATATGTGCCAGTTTCTGTGGAGGGGGCTGTGAAGCTGTTTATACCTTCCCTCAGGAGGTTGTAATCGGCTTTGGAGAAGTTTTTTTTGTTTGACCCTAGTTGGGGGGGGGGATGGTGACTTCGAAAGTGACTGCTTTGTGGTCGGATCTTAAGGGATGATGACACTGTAGGGATGCTGCACTGATTACTCATGTTGGTTAATACCAAGTTCAGCATATTTTCACCTCTTGTGGGGGTGTCAACCAACTATTCCAATGCATTTGCATTGACAAAATCAAGGAATCTCTGGCCATTTGTGTTTTGGCATGAGTATTTCTTCCAATCTATTGTTGGATAGTTAAAGTCGCCAAGGATCAGGGCAAAGGATTGAATCTTGATAGATTCGAAGAGGTCCAGATAGGTGGACTGGGCATCTTGAGTCAGAGCTGGAGGTCTGTACCTAGCTATGATTTGAATAGGGGTCTTGTCAATTGTTAACTGCATCTGGAGTATTTCCTGTGCATCATACTGTTTGACCAGCCTAGAGGTATGTACGTCTTTTATATATATTGCAACTCCACCTCCTTTTGTTTTGCTGCCCACGGCTTGGGGTCTAAATAAATGATAGGATGAGTAACCTGGTATGGCTGGTGTGCTCTCCGCAGCTTTGAACTAGGTTTCTGTAACTGCACAAATGTCAGCTTCTTCCAGGGTTAAGAATGCTTGCAATATGTGCAGTTTCATGTTTAGACTCCTAGCGTTTAGCAGCATAACCTTTAATTTACATTTTGATGAAATGTTTATGTTGGTAGTTTTGACATCATGGCATTGCTTAAAGCCATCTCTGGCAAAGCATCGTGGCTTGTCAATCATGTCATCTCAGGCCGTCAGGTA
>NC_056739.1:1192584546-1192604546 GCF_019279795.1 Protopterus annectens
AAATGCAAAGCATGAAGACGTCCAAATCCATTCCCAAACTAAATAAACGACCACGACCCTTCAATATAAGGCCTAGTCCCAAGTTAAACAGAACTTCCACTCTTAATGCATTTTTATAGAACTTAATTAGAAGCCTTTCCCAGCAGTCAAATATCAGAGTACAAAGAAGATCTCTACAAAATTCCCAACACAAAAACACCCCCACTGACTTTGGGAATTTAATATGTGGAGAACCCTTCATTCCAGCATTTAACTACTGAGTGAAAAGATCCAGCTAACTACTAAGCTAAATAAAAAACACTCCAACTGAATTCAAAAACTAAAAACTATTCCAAAGATAAATGACACTCCTTAAAAAACTGTGCAGTCAACAGCTGTTAAACTACTATCACCATTTTGCGCCCAATGCAGGTACATGTTAACAGGGGACACAAATTACAAAAGCATCAGCTCCAAACACAGCTAACTGCTACACTCTTACTCCTTTTTCTCTTATTAGCACGGATTCAGTTAACATAAAATGACCAAGGGAAATAAGGCAAGAAAAATGTAAAGCTCAGTCTAGTTTGAAATCAGCACATTATTAAAGCTACAAACACAACATTCTAGGGATCCATACTTAAGAGGCCAAGCAATATTCTATATAACAGATCCTGAAACAATACACTAAGGTATACAAAAGAAGTATCATTCTCAATTTTCACAAGCAGTCAAGCTCCAAACAGCTGGCCAAAAGACACCAGATAAATAGTAGTGACGCATTATATTCTGATAAAATCAGGGTTTATCAGAATGTTTTTTGTAATATTTTTAAAAAAACTTTTTTCAAAAGTTTTTCAATGAGAGCTTTAATTATTTAACTGAATGCACATTTTAATTGGGGAAGGTATTTAAGCTGCTTGTAAGATCATTAACTCACATCTGAGGAAGTTGTTAAAACGAAAACGTATTTTTTTGACGTTAATGTTGTGTGTTTGGTTACCCAGAGTGGATTTCAGCCATCCGTTGGGCTTTATTGTGTCGCCTTTTAAGTCACACTTTCGATATTCTGATAAAACCAGCATAATGAATGATGACATATTTATAGCTTTGTACTCACAAACCACTAACTAGCTTAAAATTGTGATGCAGTCTGACATCCAAGTCATAGCAATTAGCCTTGCAACTTTTATACCAAATGATTGCCTTATATTATCCAGATGGTTTGACTGGTTGTTTACTATTTTAATTATGTTGCATAAATTATTTATGTTAACGGAGATAAGCAAATCATCTTACTGTATCACCTACTAATGACAGGCATGATACCTTTATGAAACTCCCAAATGTCAACATAGGTTGCATAGGTAAATATTTAACTACCTTAATTTTACTTTTTGTACTTAAAATAAGACACCCTATTTTGTTATAGATTAAGGATTTTCCATCCCATAGTCAATAATTATATATTACCCTTAATGAGAACAGCTGGGATCATAGCATAGATAATTTGAGGGAATCCATACATGGGATAAAGCATTTAGGAGCTGCCTCTGTCCATTATTAGTACATAAAAATACTCAAAAATAAAATAGACCCTGCAGTGCACATGGCCTGTGAAATTACCTCAGAGCATGCAATCATAAAACTACGTCTTTTGTAGAGGAAGACATACCCCCTGCATCCTCCACACCCACTGATAATATATTCGAACTCTTGAGATTACACACATTTCCCAGACCATTGAGCTCAAACATTTGTCAACCAAACTGTACTGGCAAAACAAATGTCAACTTTAAACAGTTGAGTTACTTAATGCATCTATATACTTGTGTTTGTATGTGTACGTATGTACTGTACTAGATAAACAGTTATTCAAGCTTATATCACATACTTGAATTATAAAAGGTCTGAACACAAACATAAAAAAAGTTTGATTCACAAAGACTCAAAAAAGAAAACCTATTTTTACAGGGTGGCAAGGCAAGCTGCAACCCAGTACCCCTGCTACTTTTATATACAAACTCTGAAATCTCACTACAGTGGGAAAAAAAGGCACATTTCAGACCCTACTGTACAGCGAACTCACATATCAGAATATCATCAATGTTCAAAAAGTTAATTTTCAACTCTTTAGCTGGTATTTCAAGATCTTGAACCTTTGATCATTCAAACACTTGAATTACGCTGTGTGTGTGTGTGTGTGTGTGTGTGTGCATATATATATATATATATATATATATATATATATATATATATATATATATATATATATATATATATACACATATACACATATATATATATATATATATATATATATATATATATATATATATATATATATATATAAAGAAAATATAACCTATATATATATATATAAAAAAAAGAAAATGTGTATATATATATATATATATATATATATATATATACACACACAAATATATAAAAAGAAAATGTACATATATATATATATATATATATATATATATATATATACACACACACACACACACACACACACAAATATATAAAAAGAAAAGAAAAAAAAAATATATATATTTTTTTTCTTTTTATCTATATATATATATATATATATATATATATATATATATATATACACACACACATACATACACACACATATACATACACACATATACACACACACTTTCTTTTTATATATTTGTGTGTCTGTATATATATATATATATATATATATATATATATATATATATATATATATATATATATATATATATATATATACACACACACACACACACATACACACACATTTTCTTTTTATATATATATACACATTTTCTTTTTATATATATATATATATATATATATATATATACACACACATATATATATATATATACACATACATATATATATATATATATATATATATATATATATATATATATATACACACACACACACACACACACATACACACTATATATATATATAAATATATATATATATAAATATATAAAAAAAAATGTGTATATGTATAAAAAAATGTATATATATATATATATATATATATATATATATATATATATATATATATATATATATACACACACACACACACACACACACACACACACACACACACACACACACACACACACACCCCTGTAAAAACATGCACTGCTGACAAACACTCCCAGATGGGTATAATGGGACACAGTGATGTAAAGAAACAGATATATAGTTAATCTATAGTTTTGTGCAAGTTCCATAATCTTATCTGGACAATGACCACGTGGTACCCTCCCCAATGAGGTTCTCCAGGCTGCATTCATGTCATGTATACACACTGCAAGAAATCATCATATACACACAGCAGTATGCAAAGCAACACTGTGAAACTATCCTAGAGTGGTTAGAGGGAAAGCAAAATGCAGGGCAAAGTTAACAATAGTAGGATAACCAAAAAAAAAACAAACATCTGACGGCAAGAGTCACAGTGACTTTGATGATGTCTGATAAGCAATTTATGGATGAGGAAACAGTGAAAACTGGCAAGACACAATTAGCATGGAGAAGGAAGTTAATTATGCAGCAGCGTACAATCTACAACAATGCTATCCTACAACTCCAAAGCCTGACAGTTTTAAAGATAGTAAAGCAAGAAACCCCTCAGCTCTGAGAAAGTTTCTGCACTTCATACAGGATATTACAGTGGGTTCCAAACTGACACTATGTAGTGACTACAGGAGCTATCCCATTCATCTGATATACTGGCAAAAATATGTAGGTTTCATCTGGCAATGATCCAAGATATCATCCAGAGCTTTACCAGGACATTATGCCTCGTAAGGATTTTTGTGCAACAACCTGCCTATTGAAGAGAGCTGACAAAATGAGTTCCACTGTCTACTACGCCATTCTAACTTGTATAACACCGAGGTGTTCTGTACAGCGAGTCTTTGGTGAACCAAATGTAGGCTGAAGCTGTCTTAGCAGTGTTAACTTGGGGATTATTTGAGAGGACTAACCAAAAACAAGTTCTGGGACAAGCACAATCCAACAAATTTTTATCTTAGACTCAAAGGTAAGGTATTTTTGTCTAAGGAGAAGGCAAACAAACTGCATTTTAGCTAGAACTTTTTGGACATGGCTAAATATGAACTCCTGGCCCACAACAACTTTCCAGGGGTTTTTTGCAGGCACATTTCCTACAACGGTCCCACAAGCTGCAGTAATATTAAGTAATGTTCCGCTGACCATGTGAAAGAGCTTTATTTCCCAACATCATGTTTTTTGTCTTTCTGGGATTAAGTGCAAGAGTACAGGAACTAACTCAAACTAGGAGACAACATTCTTGTCATATTTGCCAGAGAAGCTTGGTTTGCTGGTGAGAAAAGTATGCTCTGTGGTACTGAAGGCTTCTGAGAAGTCCAGAAATGAAACTGTACTCATTTCCTCTACTAAGGTAATATTTACAATTTTACAATCTTCAAAAAAAAAAATTCTCCAGTTTAAATAATTATAGCAAATTAGACATAATATGAAAACACTGGTTAAGAATTGATACAATTTACATGACAATCATTTAATATTTAGAGAGTGTAGACAGTTTGTACAGAAAGTAAAGGTAAATTAATCCAATACAAACAGGAATTACAATATAAAGTGAGGAAAAAGCAAGTAAACAAGGGAGAGTAAGGAGGTATAAGGAGTGAAAAGGTACTTGTGCATATTTAGGGATATAGTTTACCCTGGTTTTGAGCAAGAGTAGAGACAGATTTTAGCTAGAAAGTCTTTTGGAGTGGTTTTGAAAGATGGGAGGGTGGGTATTGAGCTGATGGATACAGGTAAGGAGTTCTAGGCCTTAGCAATCTTGTACGAGTACAGATAATGCCCAGCAGATCTGATATGTTTGTAAACAGACAGGAGTTTTTGTCCACTGGATCACAATGACCAACTGGGAACATAGTTGTGTAGAATGTGTTTTAGTGCTGGAGAGGTAGATGGATGCTGGATAATTTTATAAGTGGTAAGAATCTGTCTATATTTTAGCTGATGAGGCAGTTCTAACCAGTCTGAGCATTTTAGTACTATACAGTGATGCATTCTGAAAGGGGTATTTGCTGCAAATTTAGCAACTTAAGTATAATTTATTTCATGTAACTATACATCAAAAGAAAAAACAATGTGTGTGAGCAAATAAACAACCGTCTGTATCCAGTTCAGTAGTGCTGGAGCACGATGCCATTGTGCAGTCCTGATTACCTGAGCAACAGATCATTGATCAAAGGGGCAGTCATCTGAGAAAGAAAAGGAAGTCATTACTATAAGAAGAGGGACCATCACTATAAGAACACTCCATACAATTATAAAAAGTAATAAAACCTGAATCTAAATATACTAAATTCTAAAGCCCAAACTCTTAAAAGATCTTTTCCAAATGTTTTATTAAAACAATTTTTTTATTTTTTATTTTACATTTGTTGACCTGGAGAATCCGACTGGATAAATGTCCATTTTCAGCGGAGGCCCGGGAATAAAAGCTCCACAGTTTAATATACAAAGTCATGTAACATGTACAGAGTCATTTCACAAATAAAGAGAAAGTACAAAACATAACATTTTAGCATTACAGAGACAAAAATACTTTAGCTTGCAAACTGTAGCAGACGGACATGTTAGTTGTATGCCCAGTAATTTCTACTTGACTAGTAGTGACATAAATGGGAGTATGCATAATTTACCCAGGAATATGCACGAATTCACAATATTGTGTTCGAGTATGGTGGTATTGGACAGAAATGGGGAGTACAAAGAGTAGCAGAGAGTTACGTAGAGCTTAGTAGGACTGCTAGTAGCTGAGGTTAGCATAGTAAGACTACTAGTAGATGAAGTAAATTACTATGAGGAGGTGGACAGAGAATGTCCTGAGGAAGGAAGCAGGTATAGAGGGGCAACCTGGGGGAAGGCATGGGCATTGTCTTTTGATACATAGGATTTCCTTTAGTGGTTGTTTAAACTTAGCGATAGAGTTTGCTGAGGTAATAGCAGGGGGCAGTGAGTTCCAGATTTTACCTATGTAGTTAGGAAATAGGGAATCGCCTGCTGAGTTGTTGGATTTGGTTATCTTGATTACGGTTTTGTCACTAGAGCATAGTTGTCTGGGGTTTTCATGTATTTTAAGCAAATTAGATAGCGCTGGTATTTTTTCAGGATATAGTAGGAGGTTTTGTGCAAAGACTAGTTGATGGAAGGTAATGAGATTTGGAAGTTAAAGCCAATTTAGTTGATGTAGTGAGTGGCAATGATGGGAACGGTAGGGAGCATTTGTGGCAAATCTGGCACTTTGCAATGCATATCTAGTTTTGTAATTTCTGTTTTGGATAGGTTAGGGAAGATGGGAGCAGCATTTAGAATTGTGGATAGGAGCAGAGTTTGAGCCATGGTAATTTTAGTCTGTTGATTTAGGTATGTTTTATTTTTATACAAACTGCCTAGGTTTTTGTGTATATTTTTGATAGTTTGATTTATATGAAGGTCAAACTTCAGTTTGTTGTCAATTGTGACACCTAGTAGTTTTGTGGGGGAGTCTGAGGAGATAATGGTACCATCACTAGACATAACACTGAAAGCATCTGCATCTAAGTTGGATTTATTTGGTTTGAAAATTAATAATTTGTTCTTTTTAGGGTTCCGTAACAGATTTTTACTGAGAAACCAAGCCTCAGTGGTTTTGAAGACTTGTTGGGAAATGGAAAGGAGTGTGAAAGGGTTGCTGGCTGAGCAAACTAGTGTTGAGTCGTCAGCATATTGTATGAGTTGCATCTTGGGTGATCCTGTTGAGATCATTAATGAAGATGGAAAATAATAGAGGGCCTAAAATTGACCCTTGTGGGACTCCAGTTGTAATAGGAAGCAGTGTGGATAGTTTGTTATCCCACCTGACTGCTTGCTGTCTACCTGGTAGGTAATTCTGAAACCAGGCTAGTGAGTGAGTGGATAGTCCAACGTCTTGAGAGGGACTCAAGAAGTTTGGGATGGTTTACCAAGTCAAAGGCTTTTGATAGGTCTAAAAATATGGCTGATGTTAGTTTACCTAAATTCCTGTTCTGGTTGATGAGGTTAGTGAATGACAGGATGGCAGTTGTTGTACTATGGGCTGGCCTAAATCCATGATGGGCAGGAATGAGAAGTTGTTTTTTTTAAGTAGGTACTGCATAAGTTGCTGGTGAATACATTTTTCCAATATTTTAGCGAGTGGGGATAATATGGCAATAGGGCAATAGCTGGTAAGGTCTGTGCAGGCACCACCTTTATGTAGTGGGGTGACATATGCTGTCTTCCAGATTGTTAGAATTTTGCTTTCTGTTATTGATCTGTTTAGGAGAATTGCTATTGGACAGGCTATCTCATTAGCAACCATTTGAAGGTATTCGGCAGGAATGTTGTCAGCAGCTAGGGTAGTTGGTTTGAGTTTACCTAATAGTTTTTTTATATAATCTGTGGGAATAGGTTTGAATTGGAAGGTGGTGTTGATACTGCTAGCAAGTTTGAAGTCGCTAGTAGTAGATGTTGTGGGCTGTTGATGAACTACTTTTGAAAGGGTTTCTATGAAAAATCTATTAAAGGCTTGTAGAATGTCAGTGCTATCCTTTACAGTGGCTGGTGTTGGGGTACTCGGTCTGCCAGGGTAGAGTAATGTATTTAGCCCTGCCCAGAGTTTTTTGCGGTTGTTTTGGTGTCTATTTTGCAAATTGAGCAAATAATTATTTTTCTCTAGTAGAATTTGTTTTGTTGTTTTGTTTCTGAGTTTTTGGAATTGTTGTTTGGTTGCTATGGTTTTAGTGTCTCTCCGGTGATGCCAGGCTCATTTATTTCAGTTATCACGGTCCTGGTGGTACTGGTGATCCAGGGGGTTATTTTAATTTTTAGTTTACTTGTGCGAGGAGGGGCACGAGTATTTAAAACTTTTAGGAAGGTAATGTTAAATAGATCAACAGCTTCGTCTAGTGGGAGTGTTTGGAGTTGGTGTGGTATTTGAGTTTTACAAGGAAGATGGGTTGGTGGTCACTGATGTCATCTAGTAGGACGCACTGGCATTGTTTATTAGTGTCCAGTCTAGGAGGCTTTCTTTGCCTTTACTATTACCTAGCCTTGTACTAGACTTAATAATTTGGGAGAAGTTATAAAGATTTTTAAAGATGCTGAGGTTAGTACTGGAGCATGTATGCTAGTCTATATTAAAGTCACCAAGGATGATTGTTTCTTGGGGTAGGTTTTGATTGGTCCAATGTAAAAGGGCTTATAGGGTGGGGATGTTATTACCTGGTGGTATATACCCGGTAATAATATTCATAGTTTTTTTTGTCAGTAAGTTCGAAGTTTGGCTAGTAGTAGTTCAGAGGACATTAGGGGGAGTATAGGAGGATTAATAATGGTAACTTTTAGATTGTTTTTGTAAAGTAATGCTACACCACCCCCTTTTTTGAAAGTAATTCTACACCACCCCCTTTTTTGAATAGTCTATCATTACATATTACATTATAGCCTGGGGGAAGGAATTCGCTGTCGGGAGTAGTAGGTTTTAACCAAGTTTCTGTTAGAGATAGTAGATCTGGGGAATAGGTGTCTATTAGAGTATGTAGCAGATGTACTTTATTATTAATGCTACATATGTTTAAGTTTAGGAAAAGTAGGCTAGGTTTTGGTCTGGACAGTAAAGGTGGGTTGTTAGATAGGGGTGGAGAGGAAGGGGAGTGTATGTCAGGGTTTGGGCTTGGATTAGGGTGTATGTCACCTGCTAATATTAGTTGGTGCCTGATATGGTGCAGGAGCTTTGATAGCTTAGTAAGAATGCGTATGTACTTGTGTGGTAAGTGACTTAGTAGTGGTTTTAATAAGTGTTGTGGGAGATAGAGAGATTGTGCTGCGGTGGTAACTATTTGAGGGTATGTGTAGGCTATAGTGTTTGGTGTGATTGGAGTAGGTGGATGTATGTTGTGATGGGATAGTAATGACAGTAGGAAGAGTGATGTGATAGGAGGTGAGGTGATAAGTGATAGCAAGTAGTGCAAGAGTGATGCTGTTGATTACACACATGTTGAGTGGCTGTGATGGAATGTGTGTGGTAATTAGTGGGAGGAGTGAGTAGGTTGCAGTAAAAGAGGATTGGTAGTTGGTGTTGGTTGGGCTGTTATGCGATTGGTTTGGGGCTAGTAGGATGACTGCATAGGTATAAGTTTAGAGGTAGTGTGGGCATGTGGGAATTGGGGGCAGGGTAGGGGAGCGGAGAGAGCCCAAGTGTAGTGAGGGCGAACGAAATGGGGCCGTCCCACGTGGCAAAGATGTCACTGCCAAAACCAAACTATTGGGTCACAGAAATGTACTGTCCAGGTCAGTTATCCACACAACCCTTAATATGGAACTACAACTCTTTCCAATTTGCACAAAATGCTATTTCTTTTTAGCTCTGTTATTCCTCTCATCAATTAGTTTCTACACTACAGACTACAGCTAGTTATGTAGAGAAGGGCATTTGCTGTCTTACTTCCTTGAATATGGGAGTGAGGCGATGCCTTGGGGTTAATTATGTTGGAAACCTCAAGCTACTGAAGGGAAAAGTAATGATAGTAGGAAAACAAATTTGGGAAGAACTTGCAGGGAAGCTACAGGGACCTAAAGTCTAATTGGGATGCCCTTAGCTGAGTGCTGCCAATATACTGTGAGAAAAATGGGTTATCAAGAGCTAACTATGCTCCTAAAACATTCAAGTTACATACACTCCAGAAAGGCTGCCATCTTCACAGGTTGTAGAGTGAGCAATGCAGGGCCAGACGACCGCAATTCTTGGGTGGCTGGGTATAACAGTTTTGCTTAAGGTTAACAGGGTTGCCACCTTTTCAAACTGGGACATTTTTAATACAAATGTCAGATTTTGCAGGCCAAAACATACCCACGGCCAGTGGCGGCTGGTGACTTCAAATTAAAGGAGGGCTGCAGGAGACAGCTGAATGGGTGGGGCAATGGGAAGGGCTGTGGCCAACTACAAAGGGGGTAGAGCTATGCTCAAAACCACAACAACTGGAACTTTAATTAAATACGCTGCCCTGGGTGCCAAACAGTCATTACGAGAGTCCAATCAAGACAAAATGAAGTGTAGAAGAAAAAAAAAATATTTCAATGCATTGGCTACATGACAACTTACTTAATATCCAGATGGAAACAGGTTGTGTGGCATGAAAAAATAAATTACTTTTTACATACATTACTGGAATGCCAGTCAAAATCAAGTATAAAAAAACTAGCAGCACTCAACTCAAACCACTACTCCTTGCACTGCAGTTCTAATTATAATTTATATTCAAACTTTATAAAATTACCAAGTAACATGCTGAAAGTAGCAATTGATACCCCCACTGGTAAAAATGTTTCTTATCCAAAAAAGACCTGCTGCCTGACACAGCTATCTACTTGTTTCATGGGGAAGACATGATCAAAGTAAAAAATGAACAGCAAACAAGAAACAAGCTCAAGATAAACTGCTTAACGGATTACTGCACAGGTTATGGACTACATATGATAGATTGGCATTCTAGTTTACGGGTAAGCCTGCAAAGATGACTGCAAGTCTCCAACAAAAGATGACTGCAAGTCTCCAACAAATGCAATGAGCTTCTGAAAATACTGTAATCCTGGCCTTTTATTACAAATACTGTCATATGCATTTCAATACCCAAGGCTTATACATTATCTAGTTATGTAAATATTCTCGGCATGGCAACAACAAAAAGGCTTTCAATGCTGGTAATTCTTTAACAGTATGCTTATTAAAGCTTACTTGCATCTTACAATCTCTGACAAGCTTACCTGATGGTCATTAAATCATTGCTACTTAAACAGAGCAACAGGGCACTGTGACAGCATGCATTTCCTGAATAATAAGAAGCATAAATCAACAGTATAAAAATATGACAGAAAACCAGAACATTCTGCAAAATCAAGGACAGATGAAAAGCCACGGTCGTACTTGTGGTCTACCTTTGATGGGGGAATACTCTGCACACTTACACTGCATAACTGCTCCTTGCCTTCCTTGGACACATCCAGAGCCACTACAATGGGGAGTGGGGTGCAACAAGTATGTCACAATTTGAAATGTCTCTGGCTGACGGTGATGGCTCTGACACTCATACCTCTCAACTTCAGAGCAAGAAATCTGGACAAAGCCATACATAGAACTAGAAGTGGGACACAGGCCCAAAAATAAGGACAATTTTTAAATATTGCGCTTATCAACTTAGATAATAGAACAGTAGTAGGTATTGCATTAGTATGACTTTTCTGAAGGGTATGAAATCTGAAACTCAAATGTCTGTCATTATTTTCTAACTTCAATCTTTAATGACTTGCCACTAATTTGCCAGAAAACCACAATTTTACAGATCAAAATGTGATGCAAAAATATAAAGTTGCCACACAATACAGCTGGGAACCTGTCAAAAAAGGGACACCTTTTTAATATTAACACTGTTAACTTGAGCAGCTAACAAAATAAGAGCATCTACATGCATTTCTGAAATAAAAGTAATCTATTACTCTGATCATTACAGTTATATAATTGTAAACCCTCCATGTTTTCTTCCAAAATTGCCATTTTGAGGAGGGATTATTAGGAGAGAGCAACACTTTGAGCCCAAATTGGGGACAATGGAGAGGTTTGGACATGCCTAATTCTACAAAGCGATTTGCACATACCTCTCAACCTCTTAATGCAGGAAATCTGGACAAGGCCAAATATATTGGGGTAACATACAAACACTACTAAAAATTGCTCTTGTATAAACTTAAGACAGTTGATAGAATAACAGGTCTTGCATTAACATGCATTTTTCTGAAGGTTATGACATCTGAAACTCAATGTCTGTCATTTAGTGACTTCATTCCCAAATGATTTGCTAGAAAACCACAAATGTTATGAGGAACAAACCAAAAATAAGAAGCAAATATCTATTCATTCTGCAAACATATGGACAACTGAGAGGTATAGTTCAACCGGGGCTGTCTGAGTTTGCTACCCCCTCCTCACAAAATCATGGTCCAATGTCCCATTCCTTGTTATTTTGCCCCATTTACCATAAACACTGTAATGTGCATACTGCTTTACTTCTGCGATGATTTAGATTTCATTTGAAAGTTTTATTTTGCATTTTACAGCACAAACCCTAATAGATATCTGTTAAACAAATCAATGCAGTCTCACAATGAAAATAGACTTAGTATTAAAACTTCTCTGCCCTTGAAACTCACATGCATTGAAACAGCATTGAAACCCACATTCAAAGAAAATACATTTTGCCAGTGGCAGATAAAGATTAACTCTGGGCTGTTTTCAAAATCATAGGCCCCTTGAACATGAAACATACACATGCTCTTTGATATACCTTCCTGACTGTATTACATTATATTCCTTGTACAATACAGTACATTTGTTAAGAGGGCCTTTTAAATTTACTGTTTTGAACATTTTTCCAGTAAACAATGAAACAAAATGCATACACCAATGACAAAACTGCCCAATTCAGAACATTTCCATCATAAAAAGTCTACTCAACCTTCTATAGTTCACCAATATCAGTAAATATGCACAATCTCTGAAGTAGTAAAATCCACATTAAAGAAATCTGTAACTAATAAAGAGCTTGCTGCTAGCAAACAACTTTATATGTCATTGTTTCATCTACAAATAAAGTGCCTCTTGCCCTTGAAGAATAAATTGCCTATGTTGCATGCATTAAAAAAATAAGCTAGTAATATTGCAATAGGGAATGGATAGCAAACTGATAACAAGTTCATAGTTACTAGGCATCTTCGCCAAAAAGGACTGCAGCATCCACCCCCTTTACAACACAGTACAGTATCAGCAATGCATCTACCTACTGTGGGAGTAGAACCCACAGCCTTCTGCATCAAAAGCAATTACACTACCGGTTGTGCTATTAACAGTGCAAGTAGACTTAGCATAAGCAGCACTAAACTTTTGTTCCCCTGCAGCTCTCAGCTCCTTGTAAAAATCTACTCGACACTCAGCTGTAATCTCTGAACTTTGCAGCACAAGAAATCTGGAAAAAGCCAAAATTTATTGGGGGGGGGGGGGACAAAGGGTCAAAAACCAGGGACACATTTTAAACATTGCTTGTATAATGTTGGAAAGTTGCTAGAATAAAATGCTGTGTTACCACCATACATTTCACTGCCACATCTTGAACCCAGGGGACCCTGTGCAAAACAGTCAGAGCAACATACCACTATGCCAAATCAGCTGTTTTGTGAAAGAGGAAGATGGAAACTTAAATGGCTACCATTTAGTGAATTCAGTTCTCACCATAGCACAGCTGTCAACCTCTTAGCACAAAACACCTGAACAAAGCCATCAATGGGTGAATACAGCCCCCAAACATTCAGTGAATTCAGTTCTCACCATAGCTCTCAACCTACTAGCAAAAAACACCCGAACAAAGCCAGTAATGGGGGAATATAGCCCCCAAACATATTCAGTGGATTCAGTTCTTACCATAGCTCTCAACCTTAGCCCAAAACCTGGATGAAGCCAATAATGTGGGGAATACAGTCCCAAAAATAGGCACAAATTTCAAATATCCATCTTATACACTTAGAAAATTGCTAGAATAAAAGCTTTTGTGTTACCATGCACTTTCTGAAGAATATAAAGTCTGATATTCAAATGTGTGTCATTTTTAACATGTGTTAACCAGGAAAGTTTGACTTGGAAAAAAAGCAAATTTTTAGCAGAGGCCCAGGGAGAAACACTCCAGGCAGACACATGTCTTTGTAAGATGGGAGGACACTAGAGGAAACAAAAACAGAGAGAGCATACATACTCCACACAGAAGGTAAGGTACCCCAGCCAAGAATCAAACCAAAGAACATGTAGCTGTTAGGCAACAATGCTACCACTGCACCAATGCACTACTGGCTTTGCAAGGACACAAAAATACAGAAACCACAGATTTTATGAGGAACAGTCAAAACAAGTATGAGGGAAAAATCTGCAACATTTTTACAAATAGTGGTGGGTAGGGAATTCAGGCTCTTCCCACCTGGGCCCAAGGTGCAGGGTTCAAGCCTTATTCTCTACCCACCACCATGTAGTACCGGAGGCATTACACACACACACACACACACACACACACACACACACACACACACACACACACACACACACACACACACCCTACCTGGATAGATGCAGTAGATCCCTTTGTTGCAGCATTGCATTAAATCCACAGCTGTTGCACTACAAGCCTGCCTGCACCCTATGTCTGTTGGAGCATTACAGCCTGTGAGATGTTCTTCCCCCAATGAGACTCCAGCCTGCTGATGTTGCAGTCCAACTCTGATCACTTCCCAGCAACAGTCTATGCAGTTACAACTGCATAAACTTCTGGGATCTCTGCTCTTGAATGTTTCCTAATCCAGACTGCTGCTGAGACAGTCTGGAGCATGTGTAGACTGTCTCAGCAGTAGTCTAGATATCAGAAATGCTGCTAGTGCGCATGCGCGGGTCCGCTATTTGTGATCTTTTTTTATTTTATTTTCTTTTTTACAGCTGGGGGGACTGCAGTCCGGCAGTCCAATAGCAGTGGCCGCCCGTCGGCCAGTACAAAGGACAGAACTTCACTTTTTTGCCTAAATAAAAGCTTATTCTTGTAGCATTTTAGTTGCATATTCTGTTTCTTATAACATTTAGGTGTTTTAGATACAGAATAACTGTTTTATGCAACTATTACATAAAATGTAGGAAATAATTTTGTCCTAAAATCTCAGGACATTTGCCATTTTTAGAATTGTTTTGCAGGACACAACTGGGCAGGTGGTAACCCTAAAGGCGGGCACACGCTGTTAAGGGCAAGTGTGGGGGTGAGTCCTAACAGTAGTAATGAATTTGAAGTTAAAATAAAAAAAAAAAATAAAAACAATTATGGAGCGTCACCAGCAAACCAGCACTACTCCACTATACAAAAGAAAATACCAGGGTCCAGACAAAGGCGCGTTTGTCAGCATCTAATGTAATAATTGTTTAGTACACGAGTTACGCTGCATTCATTTTAAAAGCATAAAACAAGTAGACACATAGTTTTAAGTCATTTGCTCGTGAATTCTGGAGGAAAACACAATCATAGCTCTCAACCTTCCATCGCCAAAATGAGGAACACTCGCCTTCATAATGTGGAACAAATGGGCAAAATGTGGAACACATACTAATGGCTTACTAACAACTTCAACTAGGAAGGTCATAGGATGGTTAAAATTTGCTGGTTTTACTTATAAAGAAGATCTTTTAATGGATTAATATGATTAATTTCTCTTTACCATGGATTTCACTTAAAATAAATTTCTAACACTGAATGTGTGACAGACTCTTTTAATGTGGAACTTTGAGGAACTTCGAGGAACATGAACTTTTTAAGACCCCAAATGAGGTACGTTCCTCGTAATGAGGTACACTTGAGAGGTATGAACACAATCACTGAGAATTTTAAAATATTAAAGTAATTAATTTCAAATTTAATAAACCAGCTTTTGCATCAATATGCATTTTCTGAACGAAAAGTATGAACCTCTGATGTCCATCACTACTGACGGATTGTAATCCTTAATGAGTTACCAGAAAATTAAACATTTTACCAAAGAGACCGGATCCAAAATATTCGGCAAAATCAAGGTCACTTGATTGGTATGGCTGGCTGGTAATAACCACATTTTTTAGCATTCTGATACACGAATTTATACTCTTATGGCGCCATCATCTGGTTGAAATGCAAAATTACAATTTCGACTTAAACCGCTTTAGAACTGAAAACGTGTTCTTTAACCAATTGCGTAGTCACATGAGGGTGGAAGCAAGTGTCTGTCATAGACAAATAAATAATCGGTATGACAGACAGTAAGCACCAGAAAAAGAAAAACAACAAAGGAGAAGTACATCTATACAATTACAACAAGGGTAAAAGCAAAATGTGGACAACGTTAACTATTACAATTTAAGAACTAATGTGTTCTTTGGAATCCTAAGAGAATGTCTGCAAATAAAGGTCAGTACACGTTTACTTTCATACACTCATTGAATCCGGACACCTACAGCTACCTACGAACAGCCACCGACGTTTTGTTAACGATATAATAAATTTTAATCTCTCTTTACCTATTGTGACTAATAAATAACAAATAATGTATCCCATCACTCCACGTTTAAAGGACCAAATTAACTAAAACACAAAAGATACAAAGTATCAGCAAACAAGTGTATCTCATTTCGAGGAATGTTTCACATTTTGAGTCTTAAAAAAGACCATGTTCCAAAATAATTAATCACACATTTATGTTATGATTTTTTTTTGAGGGACGACCATGGTAAATAATACTGAATCATTATGATACTTTAAACTTAAAAAGATTACTTCTACGTAACACATTTACCCACACTCGGTCTAGATAGTAACCTGCTAATAAAACAAATGGGTAAAATGTGCAACACCTACTAGGTGTTCCACATTTTATTCCATATTATGAGATGTTCTGTTTCACATTCTGGAGATGGAAGATTGAGAGCTATGAAAACCCAACCACAAACTTATAAAAAACTCTAATTCGTCACTTCAGTTTTTAAGCAATGTACTTCAGCCTGCGTTTCTTTCTCTCAAACTCAAATTACACCAGTTATAAGCAAATTAACTTTAAAGAGACTACATTCTATATGTATGTGTCCTATGTTGATCACAAATCTTAAGTCAAAAGGAAAAGAAAAACTGAAATCCAGTCAGTAAGAGTGCTTTCTTAAGTCCCAGATTCACTTACCTATTTATGTGTAAATAATTAGTTTTATGTATAGAAGTTACAAACACTTGCAGCTACTCTTGCATGTTCTTAGCAATATTTCCGGAAAGTAATAATAACCTCTCACCTTTAGCGTCATGACGCAGTGTTTGTTAACGTTGTTTCTACAACGCTTTCCAGTTGCTAGGCAACGTTGAGTTTTCTTAACTACAGTCTAGTTAAAAGTTCTCAGTGTTTTAGGGCATGAATCAGTCAGAGATATTGGATCAGTTTTAGTGAGATTGTTCACCTAATCTACCTCTTATTTGTTTATGGAATGACAATAATAAAATAAGTATCGCCAACCATGAAGATGTATCGTAAATGCATATGTGAAATCTGCACATGTGGGTGAGTTTGTTTTTATTATTCATTATCAAACCACATTAAGTGCCACCGAGGATATGTCACTGACGTTAACTTGTCACTGATGCTTGAAACGTACAAATACAACGCATTTTTGAATTATCATTATTTTCTTTAATTATTTTATTATACGCTTTTTTAGTAAGATAACAGTATGCAGATGACAACTTTTCCACCGTTAAATGGAAGTAGCCAGACATACGCTACATAAGTTATACAGTGCAAATTAATTTAATGAGGTTGCATTCACAAGAACAGTAAATATCCCAGCTTCAAGCACACAGACGAACTCAAAAGGATACAAGTGACCTGCCAAAGAAAGATGCCTGGGTTCAGACAGAGGCATGCTTGTCAGCGTCTAATGTAATACTTTTAGTAAATCTGATGCAGCTTTACTTTTGTATTAATGAATATATTCAGAAACATGGTTGTTTTAGGAAAGGCAGTAGCACAGAACATTTTTGTCTACTTCCCGGGGGGGGGGGGGGGGGAGGCAAAACTCTGAAAGTGTAAGTACAGTACGGTTCCAAAAATCATTGCTATACCCCTGAACCATTGCCATGATCTGAGCCAAAAAGCGAAGAACTAAAGGCAAAACTGGTAAACATTTTTTACAGAAACATGAAAGTTAACAAAACAAATGACACCTTCCTCTTTTCCAAATAAATTATCATCACTTATTACCAAAATAAATACCCACCGTTATAAAATTTAAGTTTTTTTATTTTTAAACCAAATTAAAATGCTCTAGTTACAGTATCACATCTTTCCACATTTACAGGAAAGTTTTAAATTACCGTTTCTTCCTAAAAAATTGAATATTTACATTTTTATTTTGTTTTGCATACAGCTGTTAAAAATAAAACAGCCCTGAGGGAAAGGTAGTAACCATAATTGGGTAGGTAATTCTTTTAGATGTAGAACAACATAACAAGCATAAGAGTTCTGCAGCATACATGAGTGATACTTTTTATAATTGCCACTGTATTTTTTCATAAATAAGCAAATGATAAAAAAAGTTTTCCAATATTTAAATGAATAACTTAATAACTTCAAAACAAAATCAGAAAAAAACAGTATTAATAGAACAAAGTTAATTTCCCAGCTAGCTGCAAAACAAGGGTGTTTCACTTAACAAGACTATTAGATTTTGTTTTTGAATGCAAAGAAGGCAAGAAAACATGCATTTTGCAACTGATAATTTTCTAGATATCCAGTGCATTTTTGAGGCATTAAGTAGGGAAATACATCAGTTAAATTCCCTGATGTAGAAAACTATTGGATAAATGGTATAGACAGGTCATATGCATAACAACATCATCAATATAATGTAGAACAAGGCACTCAGACTGGCTCTGCTATTTGTGCGACAACTCTTCCAACTCTCCTTGCATACACCAGACGTACGTGTTTGTGCAGAGATATACAGGTATGTGTGTATATGTTTAGTCTCTTTTTACATGTAAGATCATTGTGCCCTTAATTGTTGTCGTATACCCCTGCTGTATTCTGTCTGATCATGTTTCATGTTCATGTGATGTTGTGATGCTCATATTCATAATGCTATTCGTTATCAGAAATGTGTGTGTTTATATACATATATATATATATATATATATATATATATATATATATATATACACATACATACATATATATGTGTGGATCTAGGACTATTGAAAGAAAGTTCAATAGTCCGAATCCACAATCACCAAACACACTTTAATGAAAGCGCTTTCACTGAAAAAGCACTTTCGTTAAAGTGTGCTAAAAAAAAAAAAAAAAAAAAAAAAAAAAAAAAAAAACAATAAATCTATTTTTATGCCCCCTGCACCCCCCACACCCCCTCTACTTTAATATTCTTACTCCGAGATCGCACTACAGTGAGGAAAAGGGAATATTCCCTTATCCGCACTGTATTACGATCTCCGCAACAGGCATATTTACACTTTCAGTGAAAAGCACTTTTGCGTAAGTATGCCCGGCCGATAGTGATTCGGTGATGTTGTCGTTGGGGGATCAGTACGGATCCCATATATATATATATATATATATATGTATATATACACACACACACACACACACACACACATACACACACACAAACATACACATATAATCATACATTTTATATATATATATATATATATATATATATATATATATATATATATATATACTTGTGTCACCTTCACTAAGCACAGCCACATAGTAAATTTAAAGTTTGACATATTCAGCTCAAATTATACCTCCTCTGCCTTACCTCATGAAACACCTACTAGCATAACACCCCCCAACTGTTAACAGGGAGCAGGTCTTGGTGGCACTCGTTAAGGCCAAAAACACACCCTCAATGGGCCCAGACAGTATTCCAGGATTCCTCCTAAATAGCTTGAAACATGACCTATCAGGACCACTTGCATCACTTTTTAACTGTAGCCTTAAAACAGGCTGTTACCACAAGAATTTAAGACTGCAGCTGTTATCTCTCTTCGCAAGGGTGGCTCATCAACTGACCCCAGAAAATGCAATCCTGTTAGTCTGACTAGCCATGGAAAGAATTATCATGGAAATGATCAACAAAGACATAGGCAGCCTTCAAACAATGGAACCAACCCAATATGGATTTGTCAAGAGGTCATGCCTACTAAACCTGGTGGACTTCTTTGAGAACGTCAGCAAGGCAATTGATGAGGAGAAAACAATGCATACCACCCACCTAGACCAGTCTAAGCCATTCAATACAATACCTCACTCACGTATAGTTGGCA